>NC_086444.1:505089263-505389263 GCF_028390025.1 Pseudophryne corroboree | reverse complement strand
GAGTGTTCAGGGGCTAAGGTTAAAGTACAGAGTGCAGGGTTAGAGATAAGGACACCGTAGTGGTTGCAGGGTTAGTGGTGGAAGGAAACAGAATTGGTATATAAGGCTGCATAGTGAGAGCCAAAGTAGCAAAGTGCTGTGACAATCGTACTGTATGTGCATGCAGTTCTGAGGAGTTCACAGAACAGTGCAGAATATTGAGGAGAGGGGGATGCTAAAAATGTAGCTAAAAATGTAGACATGACACTTCACAGGAGTGAAGGGTACAGTGCATGGAGAATACAGTTCAGAGAGGATGTGTAAGCAGAGAGAGAGAGAGAGAGAGAGAGAGAGAGAGAGAGAGAGACAGACAGACAGACAGACAAAGAGGAACAGAGAGAAAGTGACAGACAGCAGTCAGAGAACAGGAATAATAGGAGAAAAAGAAGATAGACAGCTGGGAGCAAAGTGGCAACTAGAGAACAGATTGCAGACAGAAGACAGAAAAAAGAGAGAATCAGCAGGGTCTGAGGAGATGCACTGGCAGTTTAACACTGTGACTGCGACTGTGTTACACCCACCTCCCTACACCCCCCACCCGACTGCCCTCCACCCACTCTGCTCTGCACTGCTGCTTCTCCTCTCCAGGAGTAATCTCCCCAGGTGTACTCTCCCCCTCTTCCCCGATCTGCTCTCCCAATCCCAGTACCTGGCTGCAGTGATCCATCTCACTGACCAGGAGAACACCTCCTTGAAGCTCCATTTTGAGGTCCACTTTTTTTACTCCTGTTCTCAAAGGCATCTCAAAATGAAACTTATACCAAAGAGAGATTGTATTTAACTGTATAACATACTTTATGTACAAAGAAATTTAAAGTACACTTTTTTAGATAAAAAATGTCACATCAAGTAACCTTGAAATGTAGAAGTTAATATTGAAATCTTAAGCCATTTTTTTATGAAAACCATGGTCCCTTAGCTTTAAACCAAGACCAACATGAACGTTCTACCACAATTAGAAGCAAGGTTCTGATTTTTTTAGTTGACCTTAAATGTAATTTTTTTGTCATGTTTGCAACCCTGTTGCATGAAGACCGTGTATCACTGAGGGCTAAAATATTACATATCAAAGTAACTTTATGTTGTCTATCATCCTACCAAATTTCATTCAAATCTGAGATGGTCGGGTTGGAAGCTGTGATGATTTGGCATGGAATGACCCTATAATAAAAAATTATTATATAGATGATGAGGGAAGGCGAGTCAAGTTGTTCACTTTGCCAGGTACATTCAGATCTCTAGGTACGGCCCTGCCTCTAATATCTAGTTAACTCGATTTTTATTATTACAGATAACGGCTTAATATAATATTCTAAACAATAAATAGATACCTGTGTTAATGTAGATTGGTACTGTTACAATGTATAACAATGTATAACTATTTTTCCTTTTCCAGGAGTTTGTAAAGCTAACAATCTCAGATACACAAATGACTTTCATAATGATTCTTCTGGGAGACTTTGGACGAGCAGTAATAGTCCGCTTTCTCAATTCATGCTGGTGTTGGGATTTAGAATCTGGATTTGTAAGTTTAAAAAAACAAACATTTAAATTGATTTGATTGACTGCAATTTTCTCTTATGCTGCATTAGATACAGTATTTTGCTTTTCTACAGAGCTCAAACAGTGTACTGTAGCTTGTTAGCTCTGAGTGTTATCAAAATTGTAACTGTTGTGAAAAATACATTAGACCAGTGGTTCTCAAACTGTGTGTCTAGGCACCCAGGGGTGCCGCGAGGCTCTTGTAGGGGTGCCTTGGTTTGGTAGACCAGGAACAAATCAAATTATGTATGGTCAAAGTGATAGGCAAACCCAGTGCTAATAGCTGCCAATCATAAACATGTGGGCATACAAAAGCACAACTGTACTCCGTCACATAACTGAGCCTAAGGAAGACAGGTAGGTTTAATTTACTTAATTTAATATTTTTTTCCAAGTAGATCAATAACTAACTTTTATCCTAGGGGTGCCGAGAAAAAAATGCTGATAGTTCATAGCGCTGTGAGTCAAGAAAGTTTGGAAACCATTGCATTATACCACAACAGTTTAGCAATAATATATAAACATATTTATCTTATCTATTTATGTAAACTGTGTTGCTTATCAATCAATGCTGCTTTGGACATCTTGAGTGGCCCTAATTCTAATAATAATAATAATAATAATAATAATAATAATAAATTATCCTGAAAAAAGTATGCAATACATAAAAATGCAATAACCTTTACTACAGTATACTTCTATTTGCACTTGGATTCTTGGAAGATGTGGTCTTGGTGCATAATACAGGTCACCTATTACACACAGGTACACATTTATTCTCATACTATAATTCAGTGTTTCTCAATCATTTTTTACCTGGGTCCCCCTTGGCATTTGCATTAACACTTGCAAAGCAAAATATTTGTAACATATATTGTTGCTACTAGATCAAATGTAACAGCCTATATACAGTGTATACATATATTATATATATATATATATATATATTAAAATGTATTTTAAAAAAAGGTAAAATTGATAATAAAGCTATAGTCCACATAGAAACATAGAAACATAGAATTTTTCGGCAGATAAGAACCACTTGGCCCATCTAGTCTGCCCCCTTTTTTTTTTTTTTATATTATTTTTTATCACTAACCTTATTTGATCCTTATTTCTTTGTAAGGATATCCTTATGTCTATCCCATGCATGTTTAAATTGCTCTACTGTCTTAGCCTCTACCACCTCTGATGGGAGGCTATTCCACTTGTCCACTACCCTTTCTGTGAAATATAGTAATAATTTTTCCGCAAATTTCCCCTGAACCTCCCCCCCTCCAGTCTCAGTGCATGTCCTCGTGTCCTATTGCTTCTCTTCATTTGGAGAATGTTTCCCTCCTGGACTTTGTTAAAACCCTTCATATATTTGAAAGTTTCTATCATGTCCCCCCTTTCCCTTCTCTGCTCCAAACTATACATATTGAGATTTCTTAGTCTTTCTGGGTATGTTTTGTGATGTAGGCCATGCACCATTTTAGTTGCCCTCCTTTGTACAGTTTCTAATGTATTAATATCCTTTTGAAGATATGGCCTCCAGAACTGAATACAGTATTCTAGATGAGGCCGTACCAATGACCTATACAGTGGCATTATTACTTCTTTCTTTCTGCTGCTGATTCCTCTCCCAATGCAGCCAAGCATCTGACTAGCCTTCCTCATTGCCTTGTTACATTGCTTACCTGCTTTTAAGTCATCTGAAATAGTGACTCCTAGATCCCTTTCCTCCTCAGTAGTTTCCAGTATAGTGCCATTAATACTGTATTTAGCTTTAGGATTTTTGAGACCCAAGTGCATGATTTTGCATTTTTTGGCATTAAACTGTAATTGCCAGACTCTTGACCATTCTTCTAGTCTACCTAGATCCTCAATCATTTGTTTTACCCCACCTGGTGTGTCTACCCTGTTGCATACCTTTGTGTCATCTGCAAAAAGGCATACTTTCCCTTTAATGCCATTTGCAATGTCACCAATAAAGATATTAAAAAGCACTGGTCCAAGTACAGATCCCTGAGGTACTCCACTGGTAACATTTCCCTCCTGTGAATGCACTCCATTTACCACAACTCTCTGTTTTCTATCCTTCAACCAAGATCTTCTTATCCATTCAATAATCCTAATATCCAATCCCAAACTTTCAAGTTTATTTAGCAGTCTGCGATGTGGAACTGTGTCAAAAGCCTTACTAAAGTCTAGATAAGCTATATCCATGGCTCCACCTTTATCCATCACTTTAGTCACACAATCAAAAAAGTCAATAAGATTTGTTTGACATGATCTCCCCCCAGTGAATCCATGCTGTTTGGGATCCAGTAAATTGCCGGATTTGAGATAATCTACAACTCTTTCTTTTAAGAGTGTTTCCATCAATTTCCCTACTACTGATGTAAGACTCACTGGTCTGTAGTTGTTTGCCTCTTCCTTGCTTCCACTTTTGTGCAGTGGGACTACGTTTGCTCTTTTCCAGTCCCCTGGAATTTCTCCTGTAGCTAATGACTGGTTGAATAATTCTGTCAATGGTGCTACCAGCACCTCTTTAAGTTCTTTTAGTATCCTTGGATGTATCCCATCTGGCCCCATAGATTTGTCCACTTTCAGCTTTGAGAGTTCTGTTAGGACCTTCTCCTCTGTAAATGTACTTGTTTCATTTTCCTGAATATCCCTGCAACTTAACTGTGGCCCCTTCCCCTCTCTTTCAGTAGTAAATACTGAGCAAAAATAATCATTAAGATGATCTGCTATTAAATTGTCTCCTTCAACAAGACTCCCAGTGTCCGTCTTTAGTTTTATAATTCCGCCTTTTGTTTTTCTCTTTTCGCTTATATACCTAAAAAAAGTTTTGCCTCCTTTACCCACTGACTGGGCCATTTTCTCCTCAGCTTGTGCCTTTGCATATCTGATTACCTTCTTTGTCTCCTTCTGTCTAACAAGATATATCTTTTTGTCTTCATTATTTTGTGTCTGCTTATATTTCCTAAAAGCCATCTTTTTTGCTCTCACAATATTTGCTACTTCTTTTGCAAACCACACTGGCTTCCTTTTCCTTGTGTTTTTCCTAACAGTTTTGATACAAAGGTCTGTTGCCTTCAATATTGCACATTTGAATGTTTCCCACCTCTCCTGCACTGTTTCCAAGTTCCTCCACTCTGCCAAAGAATCACTTACACATTTTCCCATCCCTACAAAATCAGCCTTCCTAAAATCCAACACCTTTGTTTTTGTATGGGACAAGTCAGTCTCTGTCTTAATGCTGAACCATACTGCTTGATGATCACTGGATCCCAAGTTTTCACCCACTTTTAAGTCCGATAATCTGTCTCCATTTGTAAGTATTAAGTCTAATATTGCGTCTTCCTTTTACAGGGATAACAGGATAGACTTTTGCATTTTGTTATCAGAATCCTGCTGTGCATAGGCGAAACTAAACATTTGGTAATGAGTGGTCCCAGTTCCAACCCCTCACCAGAGCTTGTGCAAATGGCAGGCACCACCCAATTGTGTCCTCACAAGAATATACTGTACATCCTTCTTTTACCACTCATTCCCAAAGCCTCCTAAGTCCGAAGATCTTTCAATGCTCTCAGAACCTTCATCCCCACATCTTTTCTGCACCTCATCATCCTTTTGCTGAAACATCATGCACCAAGAGCCCAAGGCAAGATTACGAATGGACCCTACCTCCCAAAAAAATCCCTCAAAGTAAATCATGTGCGCGCATGGAAACATACCAGAAGGGACGTGGTCACTGAAAATGGGGCGTGTCAACATGACACACCCCCTGTTTCCAGTCACACTGAGAACATTCTTTTCAATTCCACATGCACCTTACCTATGTGATGGTTTCTCACAATGTGGAACCTCTGAAGAAATGTATACTCTAAAGCAGACTGCATTTTCAGTTGGTATTCACTATTCATGTAGGAGATCTCTCAGTACACCATCACCTCCCTCTGTGATGTCTCTCAGCACACCATCACCTCCCCATGTGGTGTCTCTCAGCACACCATCACCTCCCCCTGTGATGTCTCTCAGCACACCATCACCTCCCCATGTGGTGTCTCTCAGCACACCATCACCTCCCCCTGTGATGTCTCTCAGCACACCATCACCTCCCCATGTGGTGTCTCTCAGTACACCATCACCTCCCCCTGTGATGTCTCTCAGCCCACCATCACATCCCCCATGTCATCTTTCAGTCACACCATCACTACTCCCTGCATCATCTAACAGTCACACCATCATATACCGTTGCAACATCTCTCAGCACACCATCACCTACCTCCTGCATCGTCTCTCAGTCACACCATCACCTACCCCCTGCGATGTCTTTCAACACACCATCACCTACCCCTTGTCATCTCTCAGCACACCATTACCTACCCCTGCATTGTCTGTCTGCACACATCACCTTCCCCTGTCACATCTCTCAGCACACTGTCACCTCCCCCTATGATGTCTCTCAGCACACGACCACTACCCCTTGTTATCTTTCAGCACACCATCACCTCCCCCTGTGATGTCTCTCAGCACACCATCACCTCCCCCTGTGGTGTCTCTCAGCCCACCATCACATCCCCCGTGTCATCTTTCAGTCACACCATCACCTACCCCCTGTGATGTCTTTCAACACACCATCACCTACCCCTTGTCATCTCTCAGCACACCATTACCTACCCCTGCATCGTCTGTCTGCACACATCACCTTCCCCTGTGACATCTCTCAGCACACTGTCACCTCCCCCTATGATGTCTCTCAGCACACGACCACTACCCCTTGTTATCTCTCAGCACACCATCACCTCCCCCTGTGATGTCTCTCAGCACACCATCACCTCCCCCTGTGGTGTCTATCAGCCCACCATCACATCCCCCGTGTCATCTTTCAGTCACACCATCACCACTCCCTGCATCATCTAACAGTCACACCATCATATACCGCTGCAACATCTCTCAGCACACCATCACCTACCTCTTGCATCGTCTCTCAGTCACACCATCACCTACTCCCTGTGATGTCTCTCAACACACCATCACCTACCCCTTGTTATCTCTCAGCACACCATTACCTACCCCTGCATCGTCTGTCAGCACACATCACCTTCTCCTGTGACACCATCACCACTCCCTGCATCATCTAACAGTCACACCATCATATACCGCTGCAACATCTCTCAGCACACCATCACCTACCTCTTGCATCGTCTCTCAGTCACACCATCACCCACTCCCTGTGATGTCTCTCAACACACCATCACCTACCCCTTGTTATCTCTCAGCACACCGTCACCTCCCCCTGTGATATCTTTCAGCACACCATCACCTCCCACTGTGACATCTCTCAGCACAACATCACCTCCCCCTGATGTCTCTCAGCACACGACCACTACCCCATGTCATCTCTCAGCACACCATCACCTCCCTCTGTGACATCTCTCAGCACACCGTCACCTCTCCCTATGATGTCTCTCAGCACACAACCACTACCCCGTGTCATCTCTCAGCACATCATCACCTCCCCCTGTGACATCTCTAAGCACACCATCACCAACCCTGTGTCATCTGTCAGACACACCATCACCTCCCCCTGCATCATCTAACAGTCACACCATCATATACCGCTGCAACACCTCTCAGCACACCATCACGTACCTCCTGCATTGTCTCTCAGTCACACCATCACCTACCCCCTGCATCGTCTCTCAGCACACAATCACCTACCCCATGTGATGTCTCTCAACACACCGTCACTTACCCCTTGTCATCTCTCAGCACACTATTACCTACCCCTGCATCATCTGTCAGCACACCACCACCTTTACACATGGGAGCCCCCCAGCCAGGGCGTTGACAGTGGGAACCAGCAGCAGGGGGCTCTGTTTCTAGACTCGGCGCCGCACTATGACATAACCATAGGTTGAAAAGAGTGGGGAGTCCCTATGAGCGGGGAGTGAGGTAGGGGTCCCACAATGGACCATTCCACAATGCAATGTTCAGCACATCCCAGCATCCTGCAGGGGGACAGAGGCTCTGGCAGGCAGTCAGACAGCATAGGAAGGGCAGGACTCTTCTCAGGCTGTTGAGTCTCTAAGTGTACTAGTAATAGCCACAGCCCATGCCCCACAGGAGGGAAGGAGGACAGTGCAGGAGGACAGCGCAGGAGGGGGGAGGGCGGAACTCGGGAGGACAGCAGCAGCGCTTCTTGGTTGTAGCAATCTAGAGGTGGGCCTGGGCGACTTGGGTGGCAGCCCGCGCTCCACAGGAGAACAGAGCCAGAAGCTCTGGCAGTCATACAGTGTGAGTAGGTGGGAGGACAGCAGCTTTTCCTCTGCTGTGGCGGTCAGGCGGACTTTGACACCAAAATATAGTGATCTGATTTCAAGAGATTGATGACCCTTGGATCCTGGAAAAGCAAATGAAGGGCTTCATCTACAAGTCCGACATACTTAGCGGAATTGCTCTATGGGAGTCATTCCGAGTTGTTCGCTCGCTACAGTAGCAGTTTTTTGCAGCCGTGCAAACGCTATGCCACCTCCCACTGGGAGTGTATTTTAGCTTAGCAGAAGTGAGAACGAAAGGATTGCAGAACTGCTACAAAATAATGTTATGCAGTTTCAGCGTAGCTTCAGACCTACTCAGCACCTGCGATCACTTCAGACTATTCAGTTCCTGTTTTGACGTCACAAACACGTACTGCGTTCGCCCAGCCATGCCTGCGTTTTTCCTGGCACGCCTGCGTTTTTTCGAGCACTCCCTGAAAACGGTCAATTGACACCCAGAAATGCTCTCTTCCTGTCAATCACTCTGCGGCCAGCAGTGCGACTGAAAAGCATTGCTAGACCTTGTGTGAAACTACATCGTTCGTTGCAATAGTACGACGCGTGTGCGAATTGCGCAGAAGTGCAGTTTTTTTGCCTGATCGCTTCGCAGCGAACGAATGCAGCTAGCGATCAACTCGGAATGACCCCCTATATCAGCTCCTCCTTCACTTTCTCCAACTGCTTTTGCAAAATTCTGATTAGGGGAATGACCTGACCTTAGCTGGCAGTGTTTGAACTACAGATGGAGTCATGCTCATTGAGCATGGCTACATTGCAGGCAGGGGTGCCCAGGCACACTGCTGAGTGCACAGAGTCGCTCCCATTCACTTTGACTATTAGGCACGCACGTCCCATTCGTGCCCAAGAGTCCACCTCGCCGGGTGCACTCTGTCGCAGATGGAGCCATGATTAGCGTGGCTCCATCTGTAACTTCACATGTGGCAACTTTGAAGGGTTTGAGAACCTTGCACAACAGTAAATTATTCTCCACTGTGCTTGACTAAGGTGTATTCCTGCTCCTCTTCCTATTTATTTAGTCGATGTGTAGCTTTGGATGGTTTTTTGCTGCTTCTCCATCCTCTGAAGCATATAGAGCAGGCCTGGCCAACCTGTGGCTCTCCAGCTGTTGAAAAACTACATGTCCCATCATGTTTTGCCACAGTTTTGCTATTAAGGAATGCTAAAACTGTGGCAGGGCATGCTGGGATGTGTAGTTTCACAACATCTGTAGAGCCACAGGTTGGCCAGGCCTGATATAGAGGGTTGATTTCCACCTCGTTACTACCTCTTGTTTCAGCTGATGTCAGGGCAAATTCAACAGTTCTTGCAAGTGCTGCAATCTTCTACATCGACTTTAATGTTTTTTTGACACTTCTACAGGGAGAAGGACTTACATCATCATCATAAAAGGCAGAACCACCAGACATAACTAAAGGCCAAGGTCTTAGCCTTTCCTTGTCACTGCGTGTGTTAAATGTCATGTTGGCAATTTTATATTTTTCTGCACCAAACTTTCCCTTTATTACATGTGTTTTTTCTTTACAACTGTATATTGGTGTCTTGATTTAAGATGCCCTGACTTACAAGGATTGTAAAATTTGGGAATTTCGCAATCCAGCCGATTTTCAAACAACTGCATTCGCATTGCACATGCGTGAGCAAAAATAGCGACAGAAATTGCGTATAGATCATGATCGCAATGTAGCTGCTGTTTAACTGACAGGAACCTGCCATTTTCTAGGTGTGTCTGAAAAAACGCAGGCATGCCTAGGCATTTTTAAAGAGGGCCTCTGATGTCAGAGATGACAACTTCCAGTCTCTTGTGTCGCAAGAATTGTGGATGACCTTGCCTGGCGCAGATAGGAAAAATCTTCGATGTTCCGCCATTTGCGTATGGTTTTGCAATCAGCCCGCATATTGCGATGCATTTGTAGTTTCTGCAATGGCCATTTTTCCTCTATTTTTGTGCGGCAACTATTTGATTTTAGAAACTGCTTTTTAGCAGAACTTGCAGTCCTTTCTGAATAAGGTCCTTAGACCCTTTATTCCCTTGAGCATCAAATTTAGTAGATGATGTTAAATGAATAGTTTCATCATGATGACTGGTGGTAGTAGCTGTTGCGACAGTATTTTGTTGCTCTTCTGTAAACTGGCCATTATCCATTTTTCAATTTGAAGATCATTGCGTGGAGTAACAGGGCTTTGAAAAAAGTGCACTAGGGTAAAGCGCACCACACAGTGCAAACAAAACAATAGAAATATATATTTTTTATTTTTCTGCCTTTGAACTCCCAGCCTGGTTCAAACTGCATGGAATCACAGGGCTTATAGATGCACGTGAACAAAGTGCACCAAACTGTACAATGGCCCTCATTAGAGTTGTTCGCTCGCTAGCTGCTTTTAGCAGCATTGCACACGCTAAGCCGCCGCCCTCTGGGAGTGTATCTTAGCTTAGCAGAATTGCGAACGAAAGATTAGCAGAATTGCGAATAGAAATTTCTTAGCAGTTTCTGAGTAGCTCGAGACTTACTCAGCCATTGCAATCAATTCAGTCAGTTTCGTTCCTGGTTTGACGTCACAAACACACCCAGCGTTCGCCCAGACACTCCCCCGTTTCTTCAGACACTCCTGCGTTTTTCCCAGAAACGCCAGCGTTTTTTCGCACACGCCCAGAAAACGGCCAGTTTCTGCCCAGAAACACCCACTTCCTGTCAATCACACTACGATCACCAGAACGGTGAAAAATCCACGTTATGCCGTGAGTAAAATACCCAACTTTTGTGTAAAATAACTAAGCGCATGCGCTCTGTGAACCTTGCGCATGCGCAGTAAGCGACTAATCGCTATATAGCGAAAATCGGCAACGAGCGAACAACTCGGAATGACCCCCAATATACAGCAGAGACACAGCACAGTATATAGCCGTGTGCCCCCTACAGACAGAGACAGTGATTACCCTGCAGACAGTGATTACTATACATTCACAGCCCCTTGTGAGTCTGGAGTCAGACCCAGCACAGTAGTACAGTATAGCTCGTGAGTCTGGAGCCGGACACAGCACAGTAATCATGCCTCTTATACACAGCATCTCTCTACAGTATAGTACAGTGCAGAGAACGTGCCTCTTATACACAGCCCTTACAGCAGAGTACAGCGCAGCTAACGGTAGCGTGCACTAGACATTTATGGATACTAAGTCACATGAGAATCTGACACGGGAGGATGACGTTTGAGCCTCATTTTGGATTCGGAAAATGGTGGGAGATCTGAGCTGGGACTCGGGTCTCCTCGGAATCGGTATGTTCGGGTGGGTTCGGTTTCCAAGAAACCAAACCCATTCATCTCTAGGCAAAACCATGTTGCAATGCAGATGGGGATGGGGAAGATGTAACATGTGCAGAGAGATTAGATTTGGGTGGGGTGTGTTCAAACTGAAATCTAAATTGCAGTGTAGAAATTAAGCAGCCAGTATTTATCATGCACTGAAACAATATAACCCACACAAATCTAACTCTCTGTGCACATGTTACATCTGCCCCACCTGCAGTGCAACTTGGTTTTATACAATTGCAAACTTTATTGGTTAGCTAACAAACCTGAATAATCCCCATAATGTATAATGAATTCATTTCTATATAAAATATTACTTCATGCAGTTTCATTATTTCAGATTAATATGGATTTTGGTCAGCTAAATTACCTTTGCTTTGCCATAGAGCCAAAGGGGCTGATTCTGAATTGGGAGCAAAGCGAAAAAATGAGTAACTTTGCACCTTGACAAACCATGTCGCAAAGCTAGGGTACAAATACATTTATTTATTTTTGTGCATGCAGGGTAAATTCTGGCTGTTTTTGTGTGTAACCCACAAAAGAAGGACAACTTTATTTTTGCACTGCAATGTAGATTTTTTTTACATTTGCCCACCTGCAATGGTGGTTTTGCTAAGGTGCATACAGTAGTTTCTCATTTTATTTGCTTTACTTCCATCTATGAATCAGCCCCTATACAGGTACATAATTCTGCAAGTAATATTACAGTTTACTGTTATTATAGGTGTTTTTTCTGCAGCGGGGTACACTGTGTTCCACAGGGAATATATCGGGGTGTAGAGATGGATCTTGATCCAGAGGAACCAACAGGCTAAAGCTTTATACTGAGCCAGGATGCATTGCGGGGCCTCCTCTATAACCCCGCCTCCAGGCACTGTGAGCTCAGTTTTAAAGTTGGTTCCTGCATGAAGCAGGTCACTTAACAGGGGGTTTGCGCTAGGCAGCCCTGAAAAAGCTTTTTAGAAGACTTCAAGGGCTGCAGCACTTCATATGTCAGTGTGACATACTGTGCTGCGGCTCCATCACCTCCTCAGCGGCGCTGCATACTCCCGCTGGCTCTGTTCCCGGGTACTTGCGGCGGAGGCGCTTCGGTTCCTAGGCACACCACCGCAGACGCTCTCCTGGATCGCGTGGCTGCTACTAAGGGAGGAGGTAAGAGGGTGCCCCAGGCAGGACTCGCCATTAAATCGCATTCTGGTCACGGTCTTAGGAGACAGACTGCGATGCTGGCTTGGACACTGTGACAGAGCAGGGACCCCACTATATGCACCAGGGCATGAGAGCACAAGTCGGATAGTAAAATATCCTGTTTAATAAGGCTCCACAGTACCCGGTGGTGAGGACCAGCATAAGGGATAAGGAGCTTGACCTGTAGCCCCTCCCCCAGCTCCGGGCAGCATCTACTGCTGGTGTTCCCTCCCCGGAACTGCCTCACACTCTCCCTCACTCCCTGACTGAGACTTTGGTGCCATCTTCTCACAGTAGCTGCGACTGGTCTCCATGACTGCAGGGCAGAGTCTCCTTCTGTAAATCCACCTGTACATCAGCGCTGTGATTTTACAGGCACTTAAGTATTCTAAAAGTCATTTTAAGACAGCGTTAGTTAAGTACATATTGTACGAGTATATTGTACGAGTATTCGGATATATACATCCGGTCTTGGACCGCACATTGTTTTATATATATATAAGCACAAAGATGGTGGCACTCACGGGTCTTTCGGTCAAAATATAACGGACACAGCGGTCTCAGATAAAGATCAACATTTCGTTAATTTAATAACGTCATCAGGATACAGATACAAGAACAAACAAACAATATATAGCCACTTACCACACCTCGTGAGTCCCCGCCATCGTCCCTGGCGCCGGGTCCACTGACTACGCCCCCCGACGTCACGCACTTCCCGTGCGTCCGGCAGACGGTAACTAGGCAACATAACAACACACCCCACACAGTGAATGGGATCGTGCAGAAACAGTGACAGGCATATTAAGAATTAGTATCTAAATCATATAAATGCCTGCATGCATTAAGAAAAATCTTAGAGGCATGACAATCAACTAGACTAATCTGTAAAAAATACCTGGATGTTAACATAATACAGCCGATATATATACGGAAATAGAACATACATATCTCAACAACAGCAGTTTGAAGTACTGCTGTTGCAATCCTATATATGACTAAAAAACAAACACATCAGAGACATGAGGCAATCAGGAGCCAGCAAAGCTCAACAATAGAGGAGACTATGCCTATAGATGATCGCTTATCCCTATATCAATATTCACATATAATCTAGAAATATTAGAGAAAACGGTTCAAAGGTAAGTGTTCATTGAGTCCTTTCGGAGCAATGGTATTCAGGCGGTGGATCCATCGAGATTCTCTTTGTAACAGAGTTTTACATCTATCAGAACATCGTAATCGTCGTGGTACTGTGTCAATTATTTTGTACCATAACGTGTCCAAACCATGATTCAAGGCTTTGAAATGACGGGCAACTGGTTGATTGATCCCACCTTTGCCACCCTCCAGTGCCTGTCGGATGGAGGACCTATGGAGTGCCATGCGCTCTTTAAACTGCCTTGTGGTCTTCCCCACATAGAGGAGACCACAAGGACAGCGTATGATGTAAACGACATGGGTGCTACTACATGTCAGAATGTGGCGTATGGCAATCCGCTCCCCCGTATGCGGGTGAGCAAAGGAGTCCCCATGTTCCATAAAACTGCAGGTAGTACAGCCGGTACAACGATAGCAACCCGGCTTTCTGGATAGAAAAGTACTCGGACCACTACTAGCACGGGTAGAATTGTCATTCTTGACAAGCCAGTCCTTCAGATTCTTATTCCGGGTATAGCTTGGCATCAGTCTCGATTACTTTAACATAGGGAATTCTGGATCAGAGGTCACAACCGGCCACAAATTCTTTACAACTTTCGCAATTGTTGGACTAGCTGAATTAAATTGTTGGACAAACGGAATAATGTCCAACTTCTTTTGCTTATTGCTGCTTTTCCTCGGAATCAGAATTTTAGAACGTGGGATGGCAAGTGCTTTGTTCTTTGCCTCTATCAGATCTTGGTATTTATATCCCCTCGTCAAAAATTGTCGGATCATGATGTCAACCTCTCTGATGGTATTAGCCATATCATCCGAGATGCGGTGTATCCGAAGGAATTGTGAATATGGGAGTCCTTTTTTGGTAGAGCCCGGGTGCTGGCTATTACCGTGCAAAATGGTGTTCCGGTCCGTATTTTTCTTATACAATGCAGTATGTACCTTCCCGTCCATCAAAGACAACTGGACATCCAGGTAATTGACACACTGAGTACTCATACAATAGGTGAATTTGATGGTACTCTCTGCGGAATTGATCCTTGCCATCAGGTCATTGAATTCAACATCGGTGCCCAACCAGATAAGGAGGAGATCGTCGATGTAGCGTACAAAGAGGGTATCTTCTCGGCAATCTCGTTCTCACTAAAGAATGCCCGTCGCTCTACCCCAAACATATAGCTATTAGCAAAGGCTGGTGCCACGCAAGATCCCATGGCACAGCCTTGTTGTTGTACAAACCAACGAGAATCGAATAGAAAGTAGTTCCTCTTTAGTGTTAGTTCTAGAAGTTTAATGAAGAAGGGCACTTCTGGGCCTTTATAACTGGAACTAGATGAAATCAATTCTGCAACAGCTTCAAGGCCACCTGAATGAGGGATGTTGGTATATAGACTTACAATGTCCAAAGTGCATAAATATGCATTGGGAGGAAGTACTGGTAAATTCTGTGAACGTATGATAAGTGACGTCGTATCTTTCAAGTATGTATTCTGGGCCTGCACAACTGGTTGGAGGAGCACATCCAGGTATTGGGAAATCTTGTAATATATCGACTCCCTAGCAGCTATAATCGGGCGGCCCGGGGGAGCAGTGGGGTGCTTGTGTATTTTAGGCAACGTGTAGAGAACTGGAGCCACCGGATTCTGCTGAATCAACGTTTTCATAGTTGCCTGAGAAATGGTCCCTTTCAGAACTGCTTCTTGCAGCACTCCCTTTAGCTCCACCTCGAACCTTGCAGTTGGATCGGTAGAAAGTTCAAGATATACTGTCGAATCATCCAACTGTCGATATATCTCTTCTTTGTACATGGCAAAATCTTGTATTACATTACCACCCCCCTTATCTGCGGGGCGGATGACGATACTAGAATCACCACTCAACTTTTTCAGAGTCTCCCATTCCAATTTGGACATATTTGGTCTCGTTGGTTTCACCGACTGAACTACACCCTTAACTTGTTGGTCCAATGACCGATTGAAGCATCTCAACGACGCATTCATACTAATGGGGTCAAACTGAGATGACCCTTGGATTTTCCTCAATGGATTCTCATCCCCTGAGTCCAAAGCCTCAATGTCACCAAAATGTTCTCGTAATCTTAAATCGGTAGGCATCCAACTTCCACTAGAAATCATTGAACTGGTTCGAGGGTACAAAGGAAAGGCCCTTGTTGAGGAGATTCTTTTCCTCACTTGACAAAGGTCTGCTGGATAAATTGAAGACTATTTCTTGGCAGGGGCTTTGTTCTTGCACTTTGAGAACCCTTTGCCACTATCCTCCTCTTCTGGTAAACGATCTCCTTTTGCTTCTCGCTGAGCGCGAGTGCTGACCCCTAAAGGGGGTTTACCAGTGTTGCGTCTTCCAGTTGTTTCTGTCTCACTCTGTGAAGACTGTCCCCCGCTGGAGGTTTCTGTTTCCCCTGCAAATCTCCTAAACTTCCTGTGTCTTGGATTATAGGTCCTCTTGTAACTCGGGTTCAATGCCCAGGGGTAAACTCTACCTTCCGCATAATCCTTTTGTACCAAGGCAAGTTTATTTCGTTTGAACTTAACCAGATCTTTCCGATAATTTTCTACTTGTGTTGCTAGTTTTCCCAGCCAATCAGTGCCTTGATCCAATCTGATCGTGGCAAGATGTAATGTCTCAAACTCAGTTTTCTTATTTTTAATATCATTCAATTCCCTTGCGGCCTCCTCAATGACTAACAGGATTAAATCTAGGCTGCACTTGTTGAGGATTGCAGTCCACTTGCGACAAAAGTCAGAGTTATATTTCCCTATGGTGGGGGAATTCCTAATCCGAAACCCCCTGGGGATCTGGCCGCTGCGGTGATAGTCTGAGAGAGTCACCCCGTCTAGAAAATAATCAATCTCTTTCTTAGATAGCCTAAGAAGCTGCGTGTAGAGCTGCTCAGCCGATTCTCCTGACTCCGACTGTTCAAGGTGTTCTTTGAACCGTATAGTGTCGGCATCCGCATCCGAAAAACTCCAAGTTTCTCCAGCAAGGAGTGTAATATTCCTGATGCCTGTACTGTCCTGCATCTCTCCCCAGGAACTGGTTAAAAGCGCAGGCAAATGATCCTGCAGTGTCACAGACTCATAAGGTGTAAATCACCTAGGTCAGGAGGTGCCTTGCAAAAATGAATGTAAGCCGCCAACAGTCTGTCTCCAACAACGTCCCGTGATGCAGTTACACCAATATGTACTGAATGTATGGCCGGCACTCACTCCTTGAAGATCTCACTGCCCCGGTGCCTCCCACGGAGGTCTCTCAACCAAATGTACAAGCACAAAGATGGTGGCACTCACGGGTCTTTCGGTCAAAATATAACGGACACAGTGGTCTCAGATAAAGATCAATGTTTCGTTAATTTAATAACGTCATCAGGATACAGATACAAGAACAAACAAACAATATATAGCCACTTACCACACCTCGTGAGTCCCCGCCATCGTCCCTGGCGCCGGGTCTACTGACGACGCCCCCCGACGTCCCACACAGTGCATTGGGATCGTGCAGAAACAGTGACAGGCATTCACTGTTTGGGATGTGTTGTTATGTTGCCTAGTTACCGTCCGTTGCTGCCGGACACACGGGAAGTGCGTGACGTCGGGGGTCGTCGTCAGTGGACCCGGCGCCAGGGACGATGGCGGGGACTCACGAGGTGTGGTAAGTGGCTATATATTGTTTGTTTGTTCTTGTATCCGTATCCTGATGATGTTATTCAATTAACGAAACGTTGATCTTTATCTGAGACCGCTGTGTCCGTTATATTTTGACCGAAAGACCCGTGAGTGCCACCATGTTTGTGCTTGTACATTTGGTTGAGAGACCTCCGTGGGAGGCACCGGGGCAGTGAGATCTTCAAGGAGTGAGTGCCGGCCATACATTCAGTGTATATATATATATATATATATATATATATATTTACTAGTCCAGTGCAGTTTTGTTGTCTGACCAAAATAATTATCTGCATTGTCACTGTGACTGTGTGTGCCTGTATCTGCTGTGTGGATTTCATTTCAGTGTATCACAGCTATATCTATCCCTGCATTCTATACCCTTAATGACTAGGTGCCTCAGGATATCATATATAGTGCTGCACAGTATTTACCGTTAAGTGTATTCTACTGTGTACCCAGTCACATCATACCGCATTTATTTTCTGTTTGTGTACTGTGCATGCTGTCACATAAATAGGGGATTTATTTGCAGGTATTATATTTGTCTGGCTGTATTGTACTCATACGCTCTACAGTTATACAGTTACATTCACCATAATGTCTAACACAAAGGGCGGGAAATCCGCGGACGCTCCTGCCTCATGCAGCGCATGCGCTAAGGATTTGCCTGAGGGGGAAGTTTTACATGATGGTCTGTGTAATATGTGCCATACATCTCCCAGTCAGCCTGCAGCTCCTGCAGTCAATCAGGAGCCACCTTGGGTGGCGTTCTCAGCTATGCTGAATACGTTTGTGACACGTCTTGCACCCCGTATGGGACCTCCTATGCCATTGCAGCCACATATTGTCCCTGTGGAAAAGCCGCCTTGGGCGGATGCTTTGTCTACCCAGTTACAGCAATTAAATCAATCTTTGGTAAAACCTACCCCACGTCACTCTGGTGTCAAGGGGTCATCTAAGCAGGCCGCCTCCTCCTCACAATCCACTAATATCTCAGATGATTCAACTGATGAGGATGGCGAATATACTGACCCATCAGACACTGATACAGCTGCTTCTGACGAGGAATCTACAACTCAGGTTGATGTCCCTTACCTAGTGGAGGCTATTAAGCTGAGTCTACAAATCGATGATGATGTAGATCCCACTACTACATCTAAGAAACCTGATAAGTTTAAACGTCAGAAGGTAGCTAAAGTAGTCTTACCACATTCTGACCATTTAGTAAACATACGTCAAGTACCATGGTCTTCGCCAGGAAATAAATTCTCCCTGTCTAAAAAGATGCTAACTCGTTATCCTCTCCCTGCTGAGTTGTGTAACAAGTGGGAAAATTCACCGCTGGTGGATTCCCATGTCACCCGTCTTGTGGTGTCATCTACTCTGCCTGTCATCACTGTCACCTCACTGAAGGAACCTACAGATAAACGTGTGGAAGGATGCCTGAAGTCTATTTACTCCCTTACAGGGGCTGTACATAGACCCACTATAGCAGCCTCCTGGCCGCAAAAGGAATTGAAGCATTGGTTCAGGCATTAGAGGAAGAGCTGTCTCAGGATATATCTGAGACTGCCAGACGATATCTGTCTCATATTACCCACGCCTCCCACTACATTCAGGAGGTGTTCTCTGAGGCACGTGTAATGGCGGCCAAGGCATCGACTACATCCATCCTGGCTCGCCAAATTCTGTGGTTGAGGTTATGGAAGGTGGACTTGGACTCCAGAAAGACCTTGGAGGTACTACCTTTTAAGGGAGACATCCTATTTGGGGAAGATCTGAATAAGATTGTGACTGAGTTAGCGGCTGCTAAGACTGCATTTCTCCAGAATACTAATCCTTCTGCACAGAAGGCAGAGTACCAATTTTCATTCCTCTCGACCTCAAGGGAAAGCAAAAGGTCAGGCATACCCGAGACAAGTACGTGCTCCCAAAACCACTAAGCCCAAAGCAAAACAATCCTGGGCTGCCCGTCAGCCTGCTTCCAAACAAGACAAGCCTGCTGCATGATGGGGTGGGCCTCACCCAGGGGGATCCCTGGGTGGGAGGCTGACTTCTGCAGTTCACCCAGGTCTGGTTAAAGACCACTTCAGATGCATGGGTGCAAGAAGACGTCTGTTGCGGGTTAGCAGTCTCTTTGAAGAGACGCCCCCCTCGCCAGTTCTGCACAATGGTTATCCCTTTGGATCTGTTGAAGGCGCAAGCTCTGCATTTGGTTGTGCATTCTCTCCTGGATACAGAAGTGGTAGTGCCAGTATCCCTGTCCCAGAGAGGTGGAGGATACTACTCGACCCTGTTTCTAGTCCCAAAACCCAATGGGTCTTTCCGGCCTATACTCAACCTCAAATCACTGAACAAATTTGTGGAAGTGCCCAAGTTCCATATGGAAAAACTGCATTCAATTGTACTGGCCATGGAACCCATAGATTATATGGTATCCCTGGATATACAAGATGCTTATCTGCATATACCTATTGCCTTATTGCATCAGCAATATCTGCGGTTTGCTATTGGCAACCTTCACTATCAGTTCCAGGCTATGTCATTTGGACTGGCCACGCCCCTTGGATCTTCTCCAAGGTTATGGCTGTGATGATGGCTCATCTACGTCATCAGGGAATCAGGATCCTTCCGTATCTGGATGACTTGCTGATCCTTGCGAACTCCCAAGATGTCCTCCTCAGTCATTTGCAACTGACGGTATGCTTCCTAAAAGCCCACGGGTGGCTAGTCAACTGGAAGATGTCCTTGCTGGTCCCTGCTCGGAGCATGGTGCACCTGGGGGCACTGCTGAAACACATACAGCCAAAGTCTGTTTCTGTCTCCAGAGAAAGTCCTGAAACTTCAGGACAGGATCAGATACTTCCTCTCTAGCTCAAGAGTGTGCATACACTCGGCAATGCAAGTACTAGGCCTCATGGTGTCGGCTTTCGACATAGTAGAGTACGCTCAATTTCATTCCTGCCCTCTGCAGAGGTTAATCCTTTCCAAGTGGGACAGCCTGCCTCATCGGATCAGGACTCAAATGATCTCCTTGACTCCAGAGGTTCGTCTGTCACTGATCTGGTGGCTACAGGACCAACAGTTGAGCAGGGGCCGTCCCTTCTGGACCCCCAACTGGGTCCTACTGACTATGGATGCCAGTCTGCAGGGTTGGGGCGCGGTGCTAGAGCAACACTCTCTCCAGGGTTGGTGGACCAAGGAGGAATCTCTCCTCCCGATAAACATTCTGGAATTGCGGGCAGTGTTCAATGCTTTGACTCTTGCCCTGCCTCTGATACAGAACATTCCTTTTCAAGTACAATCAGACAACGCCACCATGGTGGCATACATAAACCATCAAGGCGACACTCAAAGCTGCATGGCAATGATGGAAGTGTCAAAACTCCTTCGTTGGGCGGAACGCCATCTGCCAGCAATATCACCAGTGTTCATTCCGGGAGTCCTCAACTGGGAAGCTGATTTTCTCAGTCATCAGGAAGTGCACACCGGAGAGTGGAGTCTTCATCAACATTCTAGTGGACAAATGGGGTCTACCAGATATAGACCTGATGGTGTCTCGACACAATCACAAAGTTCCGGTCTTCGGATCAAGAGCAAGGGATCCTCAAGCAGCATTCGTGGATGCACTGGCAATTCCATGGAACGTTCGGCTGCCCTACGTGTTCCCTCCAGTTTCACTTCTGCACAGGGTACTATGGAAGTTCAAGCAAGAAGTAAGAATACTACTTCTAGTCGCTCCAGCGTGGCCCAGCATTGGTTCTCAGACCTGCAGGGTCTATCAATAGAGCGTCCTCTTCTACTTCCTCAATGCCCAGACCTCCTCATTCAGGGCCCTTGTGTCTACCCAGACCTGGCCAGGCTGGCTTTGACGGCGTGGCTCTTGAAGCTTCACTCCTGAGGGCCAAAGGATTCTCCGAGGCGGTTATCCAAACTATGCTGAAGGCCCGCAAACCGGCTTCTGCACTGATTTATTATAGGGTCTGGAATTCTTACTTCACCTGTTGTGCTGGTAAGAATTATGATGCTTACAAGTTTAGTACTTCCAGACTTCTGGCTTTTTTGCAACAAGGGCTGGATTTAGGACTTCGTCTGGCCTCCATCAAGGTTCACATATCTGCCTTGTCGGTGTGGTTTCAGAGAAAAATTGCATCTATTCCTGACGTTCATACATTCACTCAGGACATACTGCGGATTCAGCCTCCCTATGTCCCTCCTGTGGCTCCATGGGATTTATCTGTTGTCCTGAATGCCCTGCAAGAGTCTCCATTTGAACCTTGAGTCAGTGGACCTTAAATGGCTCACAGCCAAGGTCCTGTTTCTGCTGGCTATTGCCTCTGCTAGAAGGGTGTCGGACATAGGCGCGTTGTCCTGTCGTCCACCCTTTTTAATATTTAATCTTGACCGAGCAGTTCTTAGAACTCGCCCTGGTTATTTACCTAAGGTGGTGTCATCTTTTCACCTTTAATCAAGAGATTGTTGTTCCAGCCTTCATCTCTTCTGAATTGTCCTCCAAAGAACGGTCTTTGGATGTGGTACAGGCTCTCCGTATATACAGTATGTGGAGAGGACTGTCTCTATCAGGAGGTCAGATACCCTCTTTGTACTGTTTGGTTTTCACAAACGTGGCTGGCCTGCGAATAAGCAAACTTGGCCAGATGGATTAGAATGGTGATTGCACAAGCTTATGCGCAGGCTGGACTCCCAGCTCCTGCTGCTATTAAAGCCTATTCTACTCGGTCTGTTGGACCCTCTTGGGTGGCCCGTCGTGGTGCGTCCGCAGAACAATTGTGCAAGGCGGCTACGTGGTCCTCAGTGAACACGTTTATTATGTTCTATGCCTTTTATACTTCCGCATCCCAGGATGCTTCCTTTGGACGCTGGGTTTTCATACCCACTAAGGTGCCTCCCTTCCCTTGAGGAACTGCTTTAGGAAATCCCCGATGTATTCCCTGTGGAACACAGTGTACCCCGCTGCAGAAAAGGAGATTTATGGTAGACTTACCATAGTTAAATCTCTTTCTCCGAGGTACACTGGGTTCCACAGAGCGCCCACCCTGACGCACTTAGCTTCTTTGGGTTTGTATGGCATTAGCCGCTAGTCCCTTCTGCTGTCGTGAGAACGTGATTCTATGTGACTAACATCTGCCTTCTCTTTTACTTGCTTCTGCATTGGACTGGTTAACAAAACTGAGCTCACAGTGCCTGGAGGCGGGGTTATAGAGGAGGCCCCGCAATGCACCCTGGGACAGTCTAAAGCTTTAGCCTGTTGGTGCCTCTGGATCAAGATCCATCTCTACACCCCGATGTATTCCCTGTGGAACCCATTGTACCTCGCAGAAAGAGATTTAAATATGGTAAGTCTAACATAAATCTCCTTTTTTCCTTGTTTTACAGCCATGTTATGCTGAGTTTGGGATAAGTGAGAATGTTCTAGGTCTCATCTTCAATCAAGGCATGATATGGTAAGGTAAAGTAATAATGCTGGGAAAAAACTTTGAGTGTATTCTTACTGATATGGAAAATTCATATCTGCAGCCGCGGCTCCTACCTTCTTTAGATGTGGGGCTTCCGTGAGGTCAGTCCGACTCCTGGGTCCCAGCGCCTGCGCAATAGAGCTGACAGTCGCCGATACGTGGCACATGCGCACAAGCGGTGGCTTCGGTGCACATGTGCAAACCCCTGCTTCTATGGACAGCATCAGCTGCAATCGTTAGAAGCCAGCTAGGCAGGCAGTGGCTTCCTGCTGGTGACTGGCAGTTAGGACTTCCAATAGGAAGTCACTGCCGGTCACAGTGAAGCCAGTGCAGTCACATGTACTGCATCTGGCTCACTGAGCTGGGTGGTGGATTTTACCTGGGGGGCAGCAGTCCTGCAGCCCATAGGTAGAATCCGCCACTGCATATCTGTGTTTGCCATTTATTTTAAATGGGCCTTTATATGCATCTTAACCTTCATATGCTGGGATGGCATTTGTTTAGTTAAAATCAAAGTTTAACATACACCTGGAAGGGTAGTTTTGGAATGATTAGGGACTCTGCACAAATATTAAGAGAGCAGAAATGTAATTCCAATCTTTTGTGTTTACAATATATTCTTTTACGTTACAGGATGGGTACGTTTTATGCACCAGGACTGATGGTTGTAAATGTATTACGTCTTCTAACTTCAATGTACTTACAGTGCTGGGCTGTAATGAGCAGCAATATTCCCGAAGAACGAGTTTTTAAAGCTTCAAAATCAAACAATTTCTACATGGCCCTTTTACTACTTGTTCTATTCATGAGTCTGCTGCCAGTGGCCTACACAATAATGACAATATCCCCCTCCTTTGACTGTGGGCCTTTCAGGTAATAATACTAACACTATCTATTATTTACTTATTAACAGTTATTTATAAAGCACAAACATATTATGTAGCTTTCTAGAAAATATTTAGTCGTTCACGTCAGTCCTTGCCCCAGCGGAGCTTACAATCCATATTACCTATCACATGGACACACAGTCTAGCATTATTTTTTCGTCAGAAACCAATTAACTTACCAGCATGTTTTTGAATTGTGGAAGGAAACCGGAGTACCTGGAGGAAACCCATGCAAACATGGGAAGAACGTATAAACGCAACACATATAATGCCCTGAAATTAAATGTTATATAACACTAAATTTATTGGTACAACAACTGATTGTACCAATATATACATCACTGTGATCCTGATTCAGATGCAATGGTATTGCGATTATTGTGCACATGCCAAGGTACCTTTGCGATGCCGCCAGGGGCGGATTTCTCGCAAGGCAACCTAGGCGTCCACCTAGGGCCCTGCGGGTCCCAAGGGGTCCGTGAACGTGCCCCACAAAATCCATCTCACCCAGTGGGATTCTCTCAAAGGGTCTTCTCTGTATCTGCCCAGGGCCGGTTCTAGACCTTGTGGTGCCCAGGGAGAATGTTTCCTTTGGCGCCCCCAACAGGAAAAACAGGGTTAGTGCGCACCGCAGGCGCGAATCAAAAAAATAGGGCGTGGTTTTATAGGGAAGGGACGTGGCTACAGTTATGCCCCCTGTGTAGTTGTGCTCCAGTAGAGTTGTGCCCCTGTAGTTGTGCCCCCTGTAGCGTTTTGCCCCCTGTAGTTTTGCACCCTGTAGCTGTGCCCCCAGTAGAGTTGTGCCCCCTGTAGTTTTTCCCCCTGTAGCTGTACCCCCAGTAGAGTTGTGCACCCTGTAGAGTTTTGCACCCTGTAGCTGTGCCCCCTGTTGAGTTTTGCCCCCTGTAGCTGTGCCCCCTGTAGATTTTTGCTCCCTGTAGAGTTTTGCCACCTGTAGCTGTGGCCCCAGTAGAGTTGTGCCCCCTGTAGTTATAACCCCAGTAGAGTTGTTCCCCCTGCAGAGTTTTCCCCCCTGTAGCTTTGCCCCCTGTAGCTGTGCCCCCTGTAACTTTGCCCCCTGTAGCTGTGCCCCCTGTAGCTGTGCCCCTGTAGTTATGCTGGACACTGCGACCCACTGGCGGGATAGTCCCAGAAAACAGTACTGTCCTGCTAAAATCAGGACAGATGGGAGGTATGCTATAGTTCTTCCATAAATAGCCTATCCTCTGGTGCCCGTGGTGCTTCCCGCTCTTCCAACGAGACCCTGTATAAAGCTGTCCTTTCACCCGTGCGCAGGCTACTCTCAGTGTCCACTGTCACCAATGCTAAGTATTTCTATAATATAAATAACTATATTGCCAATATTATCTATCTATCTATCTATCTATCTATCTATCTATCTATCTATCTATCTATCTATCTATCTATCTATCTATCTATCTATCGTATCTAACTTTTATCTAATTATATACATCTATCTCTCTTTATTTATCTCTATATACACTTATTTATCTCTATCCAATTTAGAGATGTGCGGTGGGCACTTTTCGTGTTTTGGTTTTGGTTTTGGTTCTGGTTCCATGCTCGTGTTTTGGATCTGGATTGGTTTTGCCAAAACCACCCTGTTGTGTTTTGGTTTTGGATATGGATGATTTTTGAAAAAAAAACACATAAAAACAGCTAAAATCACAGAATTTGGGGGTAAATTTGATCCTATGGTATTATTAACCTATAACATTCATTTCCACTCATTTCCAGTCTATTAGTTCCAGTGAACACCTCACACCTCACAATATTGTTTTTAGGCCAAGAGGTTGCACTGAGGTGGCTGTATGACTAAGCTAAGCGACACAAGTGTGTGGCACCAACACCTGGCCCATCTAGGAGTGGCACTGCAGTGTCAGACAGGATGGCACTTAAAAAAAAAAAATAGTCCCCAAACAGCACATTATGCAAAGAAGTAAAAGAGGTGCAATGAGGTAGCTGGATGACTAAGCTAAGCGACACAAGTGTGTGGCACAAACACCTGGCCCATCTAGGAGTGGCACTGCAGTGTCAGACAGGATGGCACTTAAAAAAAAAAAATAGTCCCCAAACAGCACATTATGCAAAGAAGTAAAAGAGGTGCAATGAGGTAGCTGTATGACTGAGCTAAGCGACACAGGTGTGCGGCACAAACACCTGGCCCATCTAGGGTTGGCACTGCAGTCCCACTGCACTAATGGCGGATACCAGTTGAACGTCTAACACCAACATAGCCGTCAAGATCTCAGTTATCCACTTTGCAACAGGATGACTTCTGTCATATTTCATCTTCCTCGCAAAGTGCTGTTGAACAGTAATTTGCTTAGTTGAAGTAGTACAAGTTATCTTCCGAGTTCCCCTCTTGGATGACGATCGACTTCCAGCAGCAACAACAGCAGCAGCAGCTACAGCAGTAGTAGGAGGAATTGGTTCTTGATCTTTCCCTATTTTATCCTACAAATTTTTGTTCTCCATTATTTTGCTGGAGTTATATAACAAAATGCAGCAAAGGAGAGCATACCTCTACACCACACAGGGCAAACCCTGTAAAAATTATTTGGAATTAATATTAATAACCCCTTTATTTGGAGTAAATAAAACACAGCACAGAACAGCACCACTGAACTTATATGGCAGCACCACTGGACTGGATTTATACGCCAGTACCACTGGACATATACGGCAGTACCACTGGATTTATACGGTAGTACCACTGGACATATACAGCACATACTTGCCTACCTGACCCTCTCCATGAGGGAGAAAATGCTCTGTTCCTGGACTTTCCTGGTAATGTATGATTGCCATCACCTGTGGTGAGACATCTTTCTTATCAATTACCTAGCTCACCACAGGTGATGGCAATCATAAATTATTACCAGGAAAGTCCAGGAACAGAGCATTTTCTACCTCATGGAGAGGGTCAGGTAGGCAAGTATGATACAGCAGTATCACTGGACATATATAAGTTAGAGATGAGCGCCTGAAATTTTTCGGGTTTTGTGTTTTGGTTTTGGGTTCGGTTCCGCGGCCGTGTTTTGGGTTCGAACGCGTTTTGGCAAAACCTCACCGAATTTTTTTTGTCGGATTCGGGTGTGTTTTGGATTCGGGTGTTTTTTTCAAAAAACACTAAAAAACAGCTTAAATCATAGAATTTGGGGGTCATTTTGATCCCAAAGTATTATTAACCTCAAAAACCATAATTTACACTCATTTTCAGTCTATTCTGAATACCTCACACCTCACAATATTATTTTTAGTCCTAAAATTTGCACCGAGGTCGCTGTGTGAGTAAGATAAGCGACCCTAGTGGCCGACACAAACACCGGGCCCATCTAGGAGTGGCACTGCAGTGTCACGCAGGATGGCCCTTCCAAAAAACACTCCCCAAACAGCACATGACGCAAAGAAAAAAAGAGGCGCAATGAGGTAGCTGTGTGAGTAAGATTAGCGACCCTAGTGGCCGACACAAACACCGGGCCCATCTAGGAGTGGCACTGCAGTGTCACGCAGGATGTCCCTTCCAAAAAACCCTCCCCAAACAGCACATGACGCAAAGAAAAAAAGAGGCGCAATGAGGTAGCTGTGTGAGTAAGATTAGCGACCCTAGTGGCCGACACAAACACCGGGCCCATCTAGGAGTGGCACTGCAGTGTCACGCAGGATGTCCCTTCCAAAAAACCCTCCCCAAACAGCACATGACGCAAAGAAAAAAAGAGGCGCAATGAGGTAGCTGTGTGAGTAAGATTAGCGACCCTAGTGGCCGACACAAACACCGGGCCCATCTAGGAGTGGCACTGCAGTGTCACGCAGGATGGCCCTTCCAAAAAACCCTCCCCAAACAGCACATGACGCAAAGAAAAAAAGAGGCGCAATGAGGTAGCTGACTGTGTGAGTAAGATTAGCGACCCTAGTGGCCGACACAAACACCGGGCCCATCTAGGAGTGGCACTGCAGTGTCACGCAGGATGTCCCTTCCAAAAAACCCTCCCCAATCAGCACATGATTCAAAGAAAAAGAAAAGAAAAAAGAGGTGCAAGATGGAATTGTCCTTGGGCCCTCCCACCCACCCTTATGTTGTATAAACAAAACAGGACATGCACACTTTAACCAACCCATCATTTCAGTGACAGGGTCTGCCACACGACTGTGACTGATATGACGGGTTGGTTTGGACCCCCCCCAAAAAAGAAGCAATTAATCTCTCCTTGCACAAACTGGCTCTACAGAGGCAAGATGTCCACCTCATCTTCACCCTCCGATATATCACCGTGTACATCCCCCTCCTCACAGATTATCAATTCGTCCCCACTGGAATCCACCATCTCAGCTCCCTGTGTACTTTGTGGAGGCAATTGCTGCTGGTCAATGTCTCCGCGGAGGAATTGATTATAATTCATTTTAATGAACATCATCTTCTCCACATTTTCTGGATGTAACCTCGTACGCCGATTGCTGACAAGGTGAGCGGCGGCACTAAACACTCTTTCGGAGTACACACTTGTGGGAGGGCAACTTAGGTAGAATAAAGCCAGTTTGTGCAAGGGCCTCCAAATTGCCTCTTTTTCCTGCCAGTATAAGTACGGACTGTGTGACGTGCCTACTTGGATGCGGTCACTCATATAATCCTCCACCATTCTATCAATGTTGAGAGAATCATATGCAGTGACAGTAGACGACATGTCCGTAATCATTGTCAGGTCCTTCAGTCCGGACCAGATGTCAGCATCAGCAGTCGCTCCAGACTGCCCTGCATCACCGCCAGCGGGTGGGCTCGGAATTCTGAGCCTTTTCCTCGCACCCCCAGTTGCGGGAGAATGTGAAGGAGGAGATGTTGACAGGTCGCGTTCCGCTTGACTTGACAATTTTGTCACCAGCAGGTCTTTCAACCCCAGCAGACTTGTGTCTGCCGGAAAGAGAGATCCAAGGTAGGCTTTAAATCTAGGATCGAGCACGGTGGCCAAAATGTAGTGCTCTGATTTCAACAGATTGACCACCCGTGAATCCTTGTTAAGCGAATTAAGGGCTGCATCCACAAGTCCCACATGCCTAGCGGAATCGCTCCCTTTTAGCTCCTTCTTCAATGCCTCCAGCTTCTTCTGCAAAAGCCTGATGAGGGGAATGACCTGACTCAGGCTGGCAGTGTCTGAACTGACTTCACGTGTGGCAAGTTCAAAGGGCATCAGAACCTTGCACAACGTTGAAATCATTCTCCACTGCACTTGAGACAGGTGCATTCCACCTCCTATATCGTGCTCAATTGTATAGGCTTGAATGGCCTTTTGCTGCTCCTCCAACCACTGAAGCATATAGAGGGTTGAATTCCACCTCGTTACCACTTCTTGCTTCAGATGATGGCAGGGCAGGTTCAGTAGTTTTTGGTGGTGCTCCAGTCTTCTGTACGTGGTGCCTGTACCCCGAAAGTGTCCCGCAATTCTTCTGGCCACCGACAGCATCTCTTGCACGCCCCTGTCGTTTTTTTTAAAATTCTGCACCACCAAATTCAAGGTATGTGCAAAACATGGGACGTGCTGGAATTTGCCCATATTTAATGCACACACAATATTGCTGGCGTTGTCCGATGCCACAAATCCACAGGAGAGTCCAATTGGGGTAAGCCATTCCGCGATGATCTTCCTCAGTTGCCGTAAGAGGTTTTCAGCTGTGTGCGTATTCTGGAAAGCGGTGATACAAAGCGTAGCCTGCCTAGGAAAGAGTTGGCGTTTGCGAGATGCTGCTACTGGTGCCGCCGCTGCTGTTCTTGCGGCGGGAGTCCATACATCTACCCAGTGGGCTGTCACAGTCATATAGTCCTGACCCTGCCCTGCTCCACTTGTCCACATGTCCGTGGTTAAGTGGACATTGGGTACAACTGCATTTTTTAGGACACTGGTGAGTCTTTTTCTGACGTCCGTGTACATTCTCGGTATCGCCTGCCTAGAGAAGTGGAACCTAGATGGTATTTGGTAACGGGGGCACACTTCCTCAATAAATTGTCTAGTTCCCTGTGAACTAACGGCGGATACCGGACGCACGTCTAACACCAACATAGTTGTCAAGGCCTCAGTTATCCGCTTTGCAGTAGGATGACTGCTGTGATATTTCATCTTCCTCGCAAAGGACTGTTGAACAGTCAATTGCTTACTGGAAGTAGTACAAGTGGGCTTACGACTTCCCCTCTGGGATGACCATCGACTCCCAGCGGCAACAACAGCAGCGCCAGCAGCAGTAGGCGTTACACGCAAGGATGCATCGGAGGAATCCCAGGCAGGAGAGGACTCGTCAGAATTGCCAGTGACATGGCCTGCAGGACTATTGGCATTCCTGGGGAAGGAGGAAATTGACACTGAGGGAGTTGGTGGGGTGGTTTGCGTGAGCTTGGTTACAAGAGGAAGGGATTTACTGGTCAGTGGACTGCTTCCGCTGTCACCCAAAGTTTTTGAACTTGTCACTGACTTATCATGAATGCGCTGCAGGTGACGTATAAGGGAGGATGTTCCGAGGTGGTTAACGTCCTTACCCCTACTTATTACAGCTTGACAAAGGGAACACACGGCTTGACACCTGTTGTCCGCATTTCTGGTGAAATACCTCCACACCGAAGAGCTGATTTTTTTGGTATTTTCACCTGGCATGTCAACGGCCATATTCCTCCCACAGACAACAGGTGTCTCCCCGGGTGCCTGACTTAAACAAACCACCTCACCATCAGAATCCTCCTGGTCAATTTCCTCCCCAGCGCCAGCAACACCCATATCCTCCTCATCCTGGTGTACTTCAACACTGACATCTTCAATCTGACTATCAGGAACTGGACTGCGGGTGCTCCTTCCAGCACTTGCAGGGGGCGTGCAAATGGTGGAAGGCGCATGCTCTTCACGTCCAGTGTTGGGAAGGTCAGGCATCGCAACCGACACAATTGGACTCTCCTTGTGGATTTGGGATTTCGAAGAATGCACAGTTCTTTGCTGTGCTGCTTTTGCCAGCTTGAGTCTTTTCATTTTTCTAGTGAGAGGCTGAGTGCTTCCATCCTCATGTGAAGCTGAACCACTAGCCATGAACATAGGCCAGGGCCTCAGCCGTTCCTTGCCACTCCGTGTGGTAAATGGCATATTGGCAAGTTTACGCTTCTCCTCCGACAATTTTATTTTAGGTTTTGGAGTCCTTTTTTTTCTGATATTTGGTGTTTTGGATTTGACATGCTCTGTACTATGACATTGGGCATCGGCCTTGGCAGACGACGTTGCTGGCATTTCATCGTCTCGGCCATGACTAGTGGCAGCAGCTTCAGCACGAGGTGGAAGTGGATCTTGATCTTTCCCTAATTTTGGAACCTCAACATTTTTGTTCTCCATATTTTAATAGGCACAACTAAAAGGCACCTCAGGTAAACAATGGAGATGGATACTAGTATACAATTATGGACTGCCTGCCGACTGCAGACACAGAGGTAGCCACAGCCGTGAACTACCGCACTGTACTGTGTCTGCAGCTAATATAGACTGGTTGATAAAGAGAAGATGTCTATGTAACTATGTATGTATAAAGAAGAATGAAAAAAAACCACGGTTAGGTGGTATACAATTATGGACGGACTGCCTGCCGAGTGCAGACACAGAGGTAGCAACAGCCGTGAACTACCGTACTGTACTGTGTCTGCAGCTAATATAGACTGGTTGATAAAGAGAAGATGTCTATGTAACTATGTATGTATAAAGAAGACTGAAAAAAATCCACGGTTAGGTGGTATACAATTATGGACGGACTGCCTGCCGAGTGCAGACACAGAGGTAGCAACAGCCGTGAACTACCGTACTGTACTGTGTCTGCAGCTAATATAGACTGGTTGATAAAGAGAAGATGTCTATGTAACTATGTATGTATAAAGAAGAATGAAAAAAATCCACGGTTAGGTGGTATTACAATTATGGACGGACTGCCTGCCGAGTGCAGAGACACAGAGGTAGCCACAGCCGTGAACTACCGTACTGTGTCTGCTGCGACTGGATGATAAATGATATAAAAAATATATATATATCACTACTGCAGCCGGACAGGTATATATTATATATTATATAATGACGGACCTGCTGGACACTGTCTGTCAGCAGAATGAGTTTTATTTTTATAGAATAAAAAAAAAAAAACACACAAGTGAAGTCACACGACGAGTGTTTAACTTTTTCAGGCAATCACAATATAAGTATACTACTAACTATACTGGTGGTCAGTGTGGTCAGGTCACTGGTCAGTCACACTGGCAGTGGCACTCCTGCAGCAAAAGTGTGCACTGTTTAATTTTAATATAATATGTACTCCTGGCTCCTGCTATAACCTATAACTGGCACTGCAGTAGTGCTCCCCAGTCTCCCCCACAATTATAAGCTGTGTGAGCTGAGCAGTCAGACAGATATATAATATATATAGATGATGCAGCACACTGGCCTGAGCCTGAGCAGTGCACACAGATATGGTATGTGACTGACTGAGTCACTGTGTGTATCGCTTTTTTCAGGCAGAGAACGGATATATTAAATAAACTGCACTGTGTGTCTGGTGGTCACTCACTATATAATATATTATGTACTCCTGGCTCCTGCTATAACCTATAACTGGCACTGCAGTAGTGCTCCCCAGTCTCCCCCACAATTATAAGCTGTGTGAGCTGAGCAGTCAGACAGATATATATAATATTATATATAGATAATAGATGATGCAGCACACTGGCCTGAGCCTGAGCAGTGCACACAGATATGGTATGTGACTGACTGAGTCACTGTGTGTATCGCTTTTTTCAGGCAGAGAACGGATATATTAAATAAACTGCACTGTGTGTCTGGTGGTCACTCACTATATAATATATTATGTACTCCTGGCTCCTGCTATAACCTATAACTGGCACTGCAGTAGTGCTCCCCAGTCTCCCCCACAATTATAAGCTGTGTGAGCTGAGCAGTCAGACAGATATATATAATATTATATATAGATAATAGATGATGCAGCACACTGGCCTGAGCCTGAGCAGTGCACACAGATATGGTATGTGACTGACTGAGTCACTGTGTGTATCGCTTTTTTCAGGCAGAGAACGGATATATTAAATAAACTGCACTGTGTGTCTGGTGGTCACTCACTATATAATATATTATGTACTCCTGGCTCCTGCTATAACCTATAACTGGCACTGCAGTAGTGCTCCCCAGTCTCCCCCACAATTATAAGCTGTGTGAGCTGAGCAGTCAGACAGATATATATAATATTATATATAGATAATAGATGATGCAGCACACTGGCCTGAGCCTGAGCAGTGCACACAGATATGGTATGTGACTGAGTCACTGTGTGCTGTGTATCGCTTTTTTCAGGCAGAGAACGGATTATAAAGTAAACTGCACTGTCCTCACTAGTAAACTCTCTCCACTCAGTCTCTACACTTCTACAGTAACAGTACTCCTCCTAGTCAGCTCCAGTAAATCTCTCTCAGTCTCTTATAATCTAAATGGAGAGGACGCCAGCCACGTCCTCTCCCTATCAATCTCAATGCACGTGTGAAAATGGCGGCGACGCGCGGCTCCTTATATAGAATCCGAGTCTCGCGATAGAATCCGAGCCTCGCGAGAATCCGACAGCGTCATGATGACGTTAGGGCGCGCTCGGGTTAACCGAGCAAGGCGGGAAGATCCGAGTCTGCTCGGACCCGTGAAAAAAACCATGAAGTTCTGGCGGGTTCGGATTCAGAGAAACCGAACCCGCTCATCTCTAATATAAGTCAGTATTACTGGACTTATATGGCAGTATCACTGGACTGGATTTATACACCAGTACCACTGGATTTATACGGCAGTACAACTGGACATATATAGCAGTATCACTGGACATGCAGTATATGGCAGTATGGAGGAAGAGAGATGCAGATGCACACTCTTAGCACTAAGAACACTGATGGTAAAAATAATTTATTTAAACCCTCACAAATAACATGAAGTATAACTGAAGTTCTTAACACACATTTGCGCAAATATGTGGGCCCATGTACCGCGGCCAGGTGACTTCATCACATGGGTCTCTAACATTCCTAATACTATCACATTCTATAAATTTATTCAGGACTTACCTCTTATAGGGCCTTATCAATGTGTGATCTGAAATGCAGGAACCCAGCTAATTAAAACACCTGAGGGTGAATGGGAGGAGTGCCAATACCAGAGGAAGGAAGCCTTGCCTTCCAGTGTACAATATATACACAAATATAGTGGAAAAAGGGGGGGACCTGGACTGCACATCCTATTACTAAAGATATCAAGAGGTGCTATCATGCTGAGGCTTCTAATACTATGCTGGAGGCATAGTATTAGAAGCCTGATATATGGAAGTATCACTGGACTTATACGGCAGTATCACTGAACTTATACGGATTTATACTAGAGATGAGCGGGTTCGGTTTCTTTGAATCCGAACCCGCACGAACTTCACTTTTTTTTTCACGGGTCCGAGCGACTCGGATCTTCCCGCCTTGCTCGGTTAACCCGAGCGCGCCCGAACGTCATCATGACGCTGTCGGATTCTCGCGAGACTCGGATTCTATATAAGGAGCCGCGCGTCGCCGCCATTTTCACACGTGCATTGAGATTGATAGGGAGAGGACGTGGCTGGCGTCCTCTCCATTTAGATTAGATTTAGAAGAGAGAGAGAGAGAGAGAGATTGCTGTGATACTGTAGATTAGAAGAGAGTGCAGACAGAGTTTAGTGACTGACGACCACAGTGACCAGTGACCACCAGAGACAGTGCAGTTGTTTGTTTTATTTAATATATCCGTTCTCTGCCTGAAAAAAACGATACACAGTCACACAGTGACTCAGTCTGTGTGCACTGCTCAGCCCAGTGTGCTGCACATCAATGTATTGTATATAAAGCTTATAATTGTGGGGGAGACTGGGGAGCACTGCAGGTTGTTATAGCAGGAGCCAGGAGTACATGATAAATAATATTATATTAAAATTAAACAGTGCACACTTTTGCTGCAGGAGTGCCACTGCCAGTGTGACTAGTGGTGACCAGTGCCTGACCACCAGTATATTAGTAGTATTGTATACTATCTCTTTATCAACCAGTCTATATTAGCAGCAGACACAGTACAGTGCGGTAGTTCACGGCTGTGGCTACCTCTGTGTCGGCACTCGGCAGGCAGTCCGTCCATCCATAATAGTATTATAATATATACCACCTAACCGTGGTTTTTTTTTCATTCTTTATACCGTCGTCATACTAGTTGTTACGAGTATACTACTATCTCTTTATCAACCAGTGTACAGTGCGGTAGTTCACGGCTGTGGATACCTCTGTGTCGGCACTCGGCAGGCAGTCCGTCCAACCATAATTGTATTATATACCACCTAACCGTGGTTTTTTTTTCATTCTTTATACCGTCGTCATACTAGTTGTTACGAGTATACTACTATCTCTTTATCAACCAGTGTACAGTGCGGTAGTTCACGGCTGTGGCTACCTCTGTGTCGGCACTCGGCAGGCAGTCCGTCCATCCATAATTGTATTATAATATATACCACCTAACCGTGGGTTTTTTTTCATTCTTTATACCGTCGTCATACTAGTTGTTACGAGTATACTACTATCTCTTTATCAACCAGTGTACAGTGCGGTAGTTCACGGCTGTGGCTACCTCTGTGTCGGCACTCGGCAGGCAGTCCGTCCAACCATAATTGTATTATAATATATACCACCTAACCGTGGTTTTTTTTCCATTCTTTATACCGTCGTCATACTAGTTGTTACGAGTATACTACTATCTCTTTATCAACCAGTGTACAGTGCGGTAGTTCACGGCTGTGGCTACCTCTGTGTCGGCACTCGGCAGGCAGTCCGTCCAACCATAATTGTATTATATACCACCTAACCGTGGTTTTTTTTTCATTCTTTATACCGTCGTCATACTAGTTGTTACGAGTATACTACTATCTCTTTATCAACCAGTGTACAGTGCGGTAGTTCACGGCTGTGGCTACCTCTGTGTCGGCACTCGGCAGGCAGTCCGTCCATCCATAATTGTATTATAATATATACCACCTAACCGTGGTTTTTTTTTCATTCTTTATACCGTCGTCATACTAGTTGTTACGAGTATACTACTATCTCTTTATCAACCAGTGTACAGTGCGGTAGTTCACGGCTGTGGCTACCTCTGTGTCGGCACTCGGCAGGCAGTCCGTCCATCCATAATTGTATTATAATATATACCACCTAACCGTGGTTTTTTTTTCATTCTTTATACCGTTGTCATACTAGTTGTTACGAGTATACTACTATCTCTTTATCAACCAGTGTACAGTGCGGTAGTTCACGGCTGTGGCTACCTCTGTGTCGGCACTCGGCAGGCAGTCCGTCCAACCATAATTGTATTATAATATATACCACCTAACCGTGGTTTTTTTTTCATTCTTTATACCGTCGTCATACTAGTTGTTACGAGTATACTACTATCTCTTTATCAACCAGTGTACAGTGCGGTAGTTCACGGCTGTGGCTACCTCTGTGTCGGCACTCGGCAGGCAGTCCGTCCAACCATAATTGTATTATATACCACCTAACCGTGGTTTTTTTTTCATTCTTTATACCGTCGTCATACTAGTTGTTACGAGTATACTACTATCTCTTTATCAACCAGTGTACAGTGCGGTAGTTCACGGCTGTGGCTACCTCTGTGTCGGCACTCGGCAGGCAGTCCGTCCAACCATAATTGTATTATAATATATACCACCTAACCGTGGTTTTTTTTTCATTCTTTATACCGTCGTCATACTAGTTGTTACGAGTATACTACTATCTCTTTATCAACCAGTGTACAGTGCGGTAGTTCACGGCTGTGGCTACCTCTGTGTCGGCACTCGGCAGGCAGTCCGTCCATCCATAATTGTATTATAATATATACCACCTAACCGTGGTTTTTTTTTCATTCTTTATACCGTCGTCATACTAGTTGTTACGAGTATACTACTATCTCTTTATCAACCAGTGTACAGTGCGGTAGTTCACGGCTGTGGCTACCTCTGTGTCGGCACTCGGCAGGCAGTCCGTCCAACCATAATTGTATTATAATATATACCACCTAACCGTGGTTTTTTTTTCATTCTTTATACCGTCGTCATACTAGTTGTTACGAGTATACTACTATCTCTTTATCAACCAGTGTACAGTGCGGTAGTTCACAGCTGTGGCTACCTCTGTGTCGGCACTCGGCAGGCAGTCCGTCCAACCATAATTGTATTATAATATATACCACCTAACCGTGGTTTTTTTTTCATTCTTTATACCGTCGTCATACTAGTTGTTACGAGTATACTACTATCTCTTTATCAACCAGTGTACAGTGCGGTAGTTCACGGCTGTGGCTACCTCTGTGTCGGCACTCGGCAGGCAGTCCGTCCATCCATAATTGTATTATATACCACCTAACCGTGGTTTTTTTATACCACCTAACCGTGGCAGTCCGTCCATAATTGTATACTAGTATCCAATCCATCCATCTCCATTGTTTACCTGAGGTGCCTTTTAGTTCTGCCTATAAAATATGGAGAACAAAAAAGTTGAGGTTCCAAAATTAGGGAAAGATCAAGATCCACTTCCACCTCGTGCTGAAGCTGCTGCCACTAGTCATGGCCGAGACGATGAAATGCCAGCAACGTCGTCTGCCAAGGCCGATGCCCAATGTCATAGTACAGAGCATGTCAAATCCAAAACACCAAATATCAGAAAAAAAAGGACTCCAAAACCTAAAATAAAATTGTCGGAGGAGAAGCGTAAACTTGCCAATATGCCATTTACCACACGGAGTGGCAAGGAACGGCTGAGGCCCTGGCCTATGTTCATGGCTAGTGGTTCAGCTTCACATGAGGATGGAAGCACTCAGCCTCTCGCTAGAAAACTGAAAAGACTCAAGCTGGCAAAAGCACCGCAAAGAACTGTGCGTTCTTTGAAATCCCAAATCCACAAGGAGAGTCCAATTGTGTCGTTTGCGATGCCTGACCTTCCCAACACTGGACGTGAAGAGCATGCGCCTTCCACTATTTGCATGCCCCCTGCAAGTGCTGGAAGGAGCACCCGCAGTCCAGTTCCTGATAGTCAGATTGAAGATGTCAGTGTTGAAGTACACCAGGATGAGGAGGATATGGGTGTTGCTGGCGCTGGGGAGGAAATTGACCAGGAGGATTCTGATGGTGAGGTGGTTTGTTTAAGTCAGGCACCCGGGGAGACACCTGTTGTCCGTGGGAGGAATATGGCCGTTGACATGCCAGGTGAAAATACCAAAAAAATCAGCTCTTCGGTGTGGAGGTATTTCACCAGAAATGCGGCCAACAGGTGTCAAGCCGTGTGTTCCCTTTGTCAAGCTGTAATAAGTAGGGGTAAGGACGTTAACCACCTCGGAACATCCTCCCTTATACGTCACCTGCAGCGCATTCATAATAAGTCAGTGACAAGTTCAAAAACTTTGGGTGACAGCGGAAGCAGTCCACTGACCAGTAAATCCCTTCCTCTTGTAACCAAGCTCACGCAAACCACCCCACCAACTCCCTCAGTGTCAATTTCCTCCTTCCCCAGGAATGCCAATAGTCCTGCAGGCCATGTCACTGGCAAGTCTGACGAGTCCTCTCCTGCCTGGGATTCCTCCGATGCATCCTTGCGTGTAACGCCTACTGCTGCTGGCGCTGCTGTTGTTGCCGCTGGGAGTCGATGGTCATCCCAGAGGGGAAGTCGTAAGCCCACTTGTACTACTTCCAGTAAGCAATTGACTGTTCAACAGTCCTTTGCGAGGAAGATGAAATATCACAGCAGTCATCCTACTGCAAAGCGGATAACTGAGTCCTTGACAACTATGTTGGTGTTAGACGTGCGTCCGGTATCCGCCGTTAGTTCACAGGGAACTAGACAATTTATTGAGGCAGTGTGCCCCCGTTACCAAATACCATCTAGGTTCCACTTCTCTAGGCAGGCGATACCGAGAATGTACACGGACGTCAGAAAAAGACTCACCAGTGTCCTAAAAAATGCAGTTGTACCCAATGTCCACTTAACCACGGACATGTGGACAAGTGGAGCAGGGCAGGGTCAGGACTATATGACTGTGACAGCCCACTGGGTAGATGTATGGACTCCCGCCGCAAGAACAGCAGCGGCGGCACCAGTAGCAGCATCTCGCAAACGCCAACTCTTTCCTAGGCAGGCTACGCTTTGTATCACCGCTTTCCAGAATACGCACACAGCTGAAAACCTCTTACGGCAACTGAGGAAGATCATCGCGGAATGGCTTACCCCAATTGGACTCTCCTGTGGATTTGTGGCATCGGACAACGCCAGCAATATTGTGTGTGCATTAAATATGGGCAAATTCCAGCACGTCCCATGTTTTGCACATACCTTGAATTTGGTGGTGCAGAATTTTTTAAAAAACGACAGGGGCGTGCAAGAGATGCTGTCGGTGGCCAGAAAAATTGCGGGACACTTTCGGCGTACAGGCACCACGTACAGAAGACTGGAGCACCACCAAAAACTACTGAACCTGCCCTGCCATCATCTGAAGCAAGAAGTGGTAACGAGGTGGAATTCAACCCTCTATATGCTTCAGAGGTTGGAGGAGCAGCAAAAGGCCATTCAAGCCTATACAATTGAGCACGATATAGGAGATGGAATGCACCTGTCTCAAGTGCAGTGGAGAATGATTTCAACGTTGTGCAAGGTTCTGATGCCCTTTGAACTTGCCACACGTGAAGTCAGTTCAGACACTGCCAGCCTGAGTCAGGTCATTCCCCTCATCAGGCTTTTGCAGAAGAAGCTGGAGGCATTGAAGAAGGAGCTAACACGGAGCGATTCCGCTAGGCATGTGGGACTTGTGGATGCAGCCCTTAATTCGCTTAACAAGGATTCACGGGTGGTCAATCTGTTGAAATCAGAGCACTACATTTTGGCCACCGTGCTCGATCCTAGATTTAAAGCCTACCTTGGATCTCTCTTTCCGGCAGACACAGGTCTGCTGGGGTTGAAAGACCTGCTGGTGACAAAATTGTCAAGTCAAGCGGAACGCGACCTGTCAACATCTCCTCCTTCACATTCTCCCGCAACTGGGGGTGCGAGGAAAAGGCTCAGAATTCCGAGCCCACCCGCTGGCGGTGATGCAGGGCAGTCTGGAGCGACTGCTGATGCTGACATCTGGTCCGGACTGAAGGACCTGACAACGATTACGGACATGTCGTCTACTGTCACTGCATATGATTCTCTCAACATTGATAGAATGGTGGAGGATTATATGAGTGACCGCATCCAAGTAGGCACGTCACACAGTCCGTACTTATACTGGCAGGAAAAAGAGGCAATTTGGAGGCCCTTGCACAAACTGGCTTTATTCTACCTAAGTTGCCTTCCCACAAGTGTGTACTCCGAAAGAGTGTTTAGTGCCGCCGCTCACCTTGTCAGCAATCGGCGTACGAGGTTACATCCAGAAAATGTGGAGAAGATGATGTTCATTAAAATGAATTATAATCAATTCCTCCGCGGAGACATTGACCAGCAGCAATTGCCTCCACAAAGTACACAGGGAGCTGAGATGGTGGATTCCAGTGGGGACGAATTGATAATCTGTGAGGAGGGGGATGTACACGGTGATATATCGGAGGGTGAAGATGAGGTGGACATCTTGCCTCTGTAGAGCCAGTTTGTGCAAGGAGAGATTAATTGCTTCTTTTTTGGGGGGGGTCCAAACCAACCCGTCATATCAGTCACAGTCGTGTGGCAGACCCTGTCACTGAAATGATGGGTTGGTTAAAGTGTGCATGTCCTGTTTTGTTTATACAACATAAGGGTGGGTGGGAGGGCCCAAGGATAATTCCATCTTGCACCTCTTTTTTCTTTTCTTTTTCTTTGCATCATGTGCTGATTGGGGAGGGTTTTTTGGAAGGGACATCCTGCGTGACACTGCAGTGCCACTCCTAGATGGGCCCGGTGTTTGTGTCGGCCACTAGGGTCGCTAATCTTACTCACACAGCTACCTCATTGCGCCTCTTTTTTTCTTTGCGTCATGTGCTGTTTGGGGAGGGTTTTTTGGAAGGGACATCCTGCGTGACACTGCAGTGCCACTCCTAGATGTGCCCGGTGTTTGTGTCGGCCACTAGGGTCGCTAATCTTACTCACACAGCTACCTCATTGCGCCTCTTTTTTTCTTTGCGTCATGTGCTGTTTGGGGAGGGTTTTTTGGAAGGGACATCCTGCGTGACACTGCAGTGCCACTCCTAGATGTGCCCGGTGTTTGTGTCGGCCACTAGGGTCGCTAATCTTACTCACACAGTCAGCTACCTCATTGCGCCTCTTTTTTTCTTTGCGTCATGTGCTGTTTGGGGAGGGTTTTTTGGAAGGGCCATCCTGCGTGACACTGCAGTGCCACTCCTAGATGGGCCCGGTGTTTGTGTCGGCCACTAGGGTCGCTAATCTTACTCACACAGCTACCTCATTGCGCCTCTTTTTTTCTTTGCGTCATGTGCTGTTTGGGGAGGGTTTTTTGGAAGGGACATCCTGCGTGACACTGCAGTGCCACTCCTAGATGGGCCCGGTGTTTGTGTCGGCCACTAGGGTCGCTTATCTTACTCACACAGCGACCTCGGTGCAAATTTTAGGACTAAAAATAATATTGTGAGGTGTGAGGTATTCAGAATAGACTGAAAATGAGTGTAAATTATGGTTTTTGAGGTTAATAATACTTTGGGATCAAAATGACCCCCAAATTCTATGATTTAAGCTGTTTTTTAGTGTTTTTGGAAAAAAACACCCGAATCCAAAACACACCCGAATCCGACAAAAATAATTCGGTGAGGTTTTGCCAAAACGCGTTCGAACCCAAAACACGGCCGCGGAACCGAACCCAAAACCAAAACACAAAACCCGAAAAATTTCAGGCGCTCATCTCTAATTTATACGCCAATACCACTGGATTTATACGGTAGTACCACTGGAAATAAACGGCAGTATCACTGGAATTATTTGTCAGTACCACTGGACGGGTGGTCTTCTGTTTGCCGGCGACCGGGCTCCCGATGACCAGCATACCGGCACCGTAATCCCGACCGCCGGCATACCGACCGCCGGCATACCGACCGCCGGCATACCGACAGCTTTTCTCCCTCTTGGGGGTCCACGACCCTCCTGGAGGGATAATAGATAGCATGGCGTGCGTAGAGCGTAGTGCGCCACCGTGCCCGCAACGAGCCCGCAAGGGGCTCATTTGCGCTCTCCCAACTGTTGTTATGGTGGCGGTCGGGATTCCGGCACCGGTAACATACTACACCTCCACTGAACATATACGGCAGTATCAGTGGATTAATACGGCAGTACCACTGGACATATACAGCAGTATCACTGGACTTATACAACAGTATCACTGGACTGGATTTATACGGCAGTACCACTGGATTTATACGGCAGTACCACTGGATATATACAGCAGTATCACTGGACCTATACGGCAGTATCACTGGACTGGATTTATCCACCAGTACCACTGGATTTATATGGCAGTACCACTGGACATATACGGCAGTATCACTGTAATTATATGGCAGTACCACTGGACATATACGGCAGTATCACTTGATTTATATGGCAGTATCGCTGGACTTATACAGCAGTATCACTGGACTGGATTTATACGCCAGTACCACTGGATTTACACGCCAGCACCACTGGATTTATACGGCAGTACCACTGGATTTATACGGCAGTACCACTGGATTTATACTGCAGTACCACTGGATATATACAGCAGTATCACTGGACCTATACGGCAGTGTCACTGGACTGGATTTATCCGCCATACCACTGGATTTATACGGCAGTACCACTGGATATATACAGCAGTATCACTGGACCTATACGGCAGTATCACTGGACTGGATTTATCCGCCAGTACCACTGGATTTATATGGCAGTACCACTGGACATATACGGCAGTATCACTGTAGTTATATGGTAGTACCACTGGATTTATACGGCAGTATCGCTGGACTAATACAGCAGTATCACTGGACTGGATTTATACGCCAGTACCACTGGATTTATACGCTAGCACCACTGGATTTTATATGGCAGTACAACTGGATATATACGCCATTATCACTGAGCAGCACAAGACAGCACTAAAATCACCATCCCACTTTCCCTCCCGCACAGACACTGAGGATGGAGACACGTCCTATCGCTACACTCTCCAATGCCGGAGTGAAAACCCACAAGAATCCGACAGCGGGATGATGACGTTTTGCCTCGTTCTGGTTTCCGAGTCAGGCGGGAAAACCCGAGCCGGGCTCGGATCCGGGCTCTGGTAGTGAAGTCCAGTAGGGTTCGGTTCTCAGGGAACCAACCCGCTCATCTCTACTTTCCATCTATCGGGTCGGGTGTGAAATGCGGGCTGTCGGGATGCCAGCAGTCAGGAGACCAGAAGACCGCCTGCGGCATCCCAACAGTTAAATTCCGACAGGGGTATTTAAGTGGTCTAACCATCCCTGTTCCCTACACTAACATTCCCTTTTAGATAGGATTAACTGAGCCAGGGCAGTCAGACTTAATCCCCTGCTGTTTTGTTCTCTCTGTATTGTATTGCGCTATTAAACCTTAGTGTGCCTAGGCACAGCAAAGAAGCCAAGATGAGCGTGGTTCCATCTGTAACTTACCCTAACCCTCCAGCCCCCCCCTCACAGCCTAACCCTAACCGCCCCTCTCCTCCCCTCCCCGCACCTAATCCTAACCATTACCCAATGCAGCCTAACCCTAAACCAGTGGTGCCTAAAACCCCCCCTCACCAGATTCTAAACCTACCCCCACACACACACCCTAACCCTGAGCACCCCAGGGGTTGCCTAAACTTGACCCCCCCATACCCATCGTAGTACTTACCCAGTCCGCTGTCTGTGTGATTGGGATCGGGAATCTGGCATTGGTGTCCTGTACCCTTTTGGGATTCCAGTGTCGGATTTCCATTGTGTGTACGGAGGATTCCGGCATCTGGATCCCAATCGGCAAGATATTACCTGCATCCACTTCTATCTATAGCTATCTTTCTCTCTTTCTCTCTCTCTCTGCTCTCTTTATCTATCTATCTATCTATCTATCTATCTATCTATCTATCTATCTATCTATCTATCTATCTATCTATCCGTCCATCCATCCATCCATCCATCCATCCATCCATCCATCTATATCTATCTAAGGCAAGATTTCCTTCAAGGCAACCTAAGTGCCGCAAAATCGAGTCTTTATTCCCAGAGGAGCACTGCTCTGTGCGTGCAGCAGACATCACGCTGCGGACCCTCCCACTGTCTACACTGAGCATCTGAGCCCAGATTACACAGACAGCAACTGCTACTGTGTGTTATATGACCTTACTATCCCTGGCCAGGCCACAATGAGCACTCAAACTCACCTCAGCGCTACAGGATGTTGCCTACTGTCTGTGGCAACCAGAGCTGGAGTCTCGCCACTGGCCGGAAATCGTAGCAAAAATCCTAACAGTGACGGACCACACATGAAGTCCAAAGACAGAGAGAGGTTCATGTCGCAGTCTTGCTAAAGGGCAGGAAAGCTGGAGCCATACATCAAGGTACCTGGCCAGTGCGGCCCGCCTGTATCTGTACACTAATATATGTAATAGTAACCTCTGTATATTACACAGCCTCTGGGGGTAAATGTATTATGGGGGCATGGATTGTGTCGCTGTAATACTTCCTCCTTCACCTCATTACCGAGGCGAAGCAGGAAGGGACAACGACAAGATGTATAAACATCTTGTCTGCTTTCACTAACCCATCCAGTGTGATGCCCCCCTGAGCTGTGTCTCCCTGCCCGGCCGGCTCCTCTACGCATGCACAGGATCTCAGTACCTACGAGAGATCGCCTGCGTAGTCCGGAGCCAGCACCCGCCATAGCCAGGGACACATACTGTAGTGTATGGGCATCGCCACCTGCAGCATCAATATGGACAGGGGAGCATAGCGCCCTTGTCACTGAGCCCACTCCGCCGCAGTAATAACGCTGCATAATACATTTACTCCCTGATGCCAACATACAGTGGCTGCAAATGGTTTATAAGTAAAACCTTATTGATGAACATTATTTTAATAGGAAATATTTATTTTTTTATTAATAATTATTGTTTTGGTAAGGTCTGTGCAGATGATATACTCCAAAATTAAACTTACATAAACAATAGTAAAAACATGTGGAAACAAACTAACATTTTCCTTTAATGGTTAGCTTATAAAAAAAATATAAAATATGCTGTTTTTGACTGCATTTATAGCCCTGCTTTCTGTGTGTTCTGTTTTCTCCACTGAGCATTAGAAATCCGTGACATTAAGAACTTACCCTCTAACATAGGCATAGGGTATTAGAGTTGGTGTATGGTTTAATGGTTTGTATTAGGGTATTAAGGTTAGGGCATTAGATTTCTCCTCTCCGGGAGAATCCGGAGAGGAGACGCTGCAGGAGTCATCGGGGGGCAGGGCCGGGCTGTGACATCATCAAGCCCCGCCCCCACATCAGTAAACGCTACGATTCACCATGGGAAGGAGGCGGGACTAAAATGGCGCGATTTGCGTCATTTTAACCCCTTCCCCACCCGACAGTCCCGCGAATACGGGAGATTATCTCCCCATCCTGCCCGCATCACTAGGGTGTGAGCAGGATGCGGGAGACCTGCCTACTCTTCCGGGGGTGTGGGGGACTACCCTAAAAAACGGGAGCCTCCCGCAGCTTCTGGGAGAGTAGGCAAGTATGGGTTAGGGGTAATGGTTATTGGCAGGATTATGGTAGGGATGCTATATGTCCTGGGTTTACCAATCTAAATATATTTGTATAGTTTCAGGTCCATAGTATACAGTTTGCAACTACTGTATAAGATGGAATTGCAGTTTCCTTACACACTCATCTATACAGATCCCATCCAGTCCAAGAAATACAAGGGGGTAAATTTACTAAGAACCAATCAGATTCTACTTCTCATTTATCTAGCACCTTCTAGAAGATAATACCTGGAATCTGATTGGTTGCTATGGGCAACATCCCATCTTAAATGGTACTCCCATCTTAGTCAATTTACCCCAAGGCCCTAAACCAGTAATCCTGACAATGCAGCCTATCACCTTATTAGGGAGTAGTGACAATCTTGTTAATTGATGTACTCTCCATAGGATGAGAAATGTCTGGACATACAAATAAATTTCAACAAGGGTATGTGGGTGGTCAGTTTACTTTAAATGTGACTCAAGTTTTAAGTCTACTTCCAAAGACCTGGGGCCTGATTCAGATTTGTACCCAGTGTCAATGTTTGTGCAATTGAGCGATTGTCAGTAGACTGCGCACGTGCCGTGATCGTACTGCGCACACACCAACGCAGTCTAGCGATGATGCTTGTAATCAGGAACAAAAATATAGTGCTATGAATTGTGTGAGGGAGGGGCCCCAAGCCAGTATCTGGCCTAGGGCCCCAATGAGGTCTAAATCCACCTCTGGATGCCGCTCACAGTGAGGAATCAATCATAGAGGTAAATTTACTTAGATGGGAGTTCTATTTAAGATGGTATGTTGCCTATAGCAACCAATCAGATTCCAGGTATCATCTTCTAGAAGATGTTAGATAAATGAGAAGTAGAATTTGATTGGTTGCTATGGGCAACATCCCATCTTAAATAGAACTCCCATCTTAGTAAATTTACCCCAAAGAGTGATTGACAGGAAGTGGACGTTTGAGGCGCGCCATTTTTTCGGAGTCCTGCGCATGCGCTGTTGACTCTTGCACTGTGCCAGAGTCTCTAGTGGTCAGTGCGCTAGCAGTGGCGCGACGGCTACGGAAGAGGAAGGGGCCTACAAACGGTCAGCAATGGACTCCGGAAAGGTAAGTATAGGAGAAATGGGTGCAGTGTGTGCCGTGTCGGCCCCCCCAGGACTCAGGGGCCCGTGTGCACCGCACACACTGCACCCATTACAGAAACGCCAATGTACTGCGGCCTTTCTGCCTGGCCATGGAGGCACTAATCGAGTCAGTGTTCCTCACATCTGCATCGTGGTTGCAACGGAGTATGCAGTTGCTGAGAATGTTCCAATGGCTTCGGTGGGCATTTGTGTTGCATTGCAGTTCCATCACTGAAAGGGATCGCTGCTGCATCAGCATTGTGACCACACCTGAATCAGGCCCTGTGTGCAGTGTAATTGAAAAAAACAACCATGTAGCAGTATGTAAAGTGGACCTTATTCAGCTTTGTTTGCTGTTTTGCTAAAATTGCGAAACTGCAACTGGCTGCGACCGCATGCTGGGGGACGCCCAGCATAGGGTAAGGCCGCCCAGCATGCAAATTCCTGCCAGCTGTCCAATCAGAAATTATTCGCTGATTTGTGGAAGCCCCCGCCTCTCCAGCCAGGCTATGAAGGCAGGTGCAGGACGGCCATTTTCCGGGTCTCAGCGGCTGCGTGTGACGGCACGCTGCCGCCCCATACCTGCCCCCATTATCAATGTTACGCCTGTCCAACACCGAGATCCCCCTCCCTGCAACATCACGTCACCACCCCGCGAACGCCTCTTCCTGTCAATCAGATAGACATCTGCATAAATGAGATGCGAACACATCTCCCCAACTTGGCATGCATAGTGTGGACCTGCACGTGTGCACTATGGCGGCCCCGTGGAGAATGCAAACACATATCAGATGTTTCCCAAGCTGAACCGGGCCCAGTATCAATATACAGTATATTGGTGAATATATGAAAGCCAAGGAACTACACATAGGCCCTCATTCCGAGTTGTTCGCTCGCTAGCTGCTTTTAGCAGCATTGCACAGGCTAAGCCGCCGCCCTCTGGGAGTGTATCTTAGCTTAGCAGAATTGCGAACGAAAGATTAGCAGAATTGCGAATAGAAATTTCTTAGCAGTTTCTGAGTAGCTCGAGACTTACTCCTACATTGCGATCAGTTCAGTCAGTTTCGTTCCTGGTTTGACGTCACAAACACACCCAGCGTTCGCCCAGACACTCCCCCGTTTCTTCAGACACTCCCGCGCTTTTCCCAGAATCGCCAGCGTTTTTTCGCACACTCTCAGAAAACGGCCAGTTTCCGCCCAGAAACACCCACTTCCTGTCAATCACACTACGATCACCAGAACGATGAAAAATCCTCGTTATGCCGTGAGTAAAATACCTAACTTTTGTGTAAAATAACTAAGTGCATGCACTCTGCGAACCTTGCGCATGCGCATTAAGCGACTAATCGCAGTATAGCGAAAATCGGCAACGAGCGAACAACTCGGAATGACCCCCATAGGTCTTTCCTAAGTGTCTTGTCCTTTTCAATCTGCTTCTGAGTTATTTTGATCTCACAGTGAGCAGTACATTTACATACTGTAGCTGTTTCGTCTGTGATGTTTACTTCTCACCAGTTTGACTAGTTAATATAGAGTAGAGATGTGCGCCTGAGCCGTTGATTTTGATTTTGATTGGTCAGTGGAATTTGGATTTGGATTTGCCAAACAGCCGTGACAGGCTTTGGATTTGGATTTTTTTTTTAAATTGTCAAAAAATGCCAAAATCACATAATTTCTCTAACGTCCTAGTGGATGCTGGGGACTCCGTAAGGACCATGGGGATAGACGGGCTCCGCAGGAGACATGGGCACTTTAAGAAAGAATTTAGGTTCTGGTGTGCACTGGCTCCTCCCTCTATGCCCCTCCTCCAGACCTCAGTTTGATACTGTGCCCAGACGAGCTGGGTGCTTTTCAGTGAGCTCTCCTGAGTTTGCTGAGAGAAAGTTTTTTGTTTTTTATTTTCAGGGAGCTCTGCTGGCAACAGACTCTTTGCATCGTGGGACTGAGGGGAGAGAAGCAGCCCTACTCTCTGAAGCTAGGTCCTGCTTCTTAGGCTACTGGACACCATTAGCTCCAGAGGGATCGTACGCAGGATCTCACCCTCGCCGTCCAATCCCAGAGCCGCGCCGCCGTCCCCCTCGCAGAGCCGGAAGACAGAAGCCGGGTGAGTATGAGAAGCAAAGAAGACTTCACAGGTGGCAGAAGACTTCGTTCTTCACTGAGGTAACGCACAGCACTGCAGCTGTGCGCTATTGCTCCCACACACCTCACATACTCCGGTCACTGTAAGGGTGCAGGGCGCAGGGGGGGGGGGGGGGGGGGGCGCCCTGGGCAGCATTTGGGACCTCTTTTGGCAAAAGTAAACATATATACAGTTGGACACTGTATATATGTATGAGCCCCCCGCCAAAAATTGCATATTTAAGCGGGACAGAAGCCCGCCGCCGAGGGGGCAGGGCTTCTTCCTCAGCACTCACCAGCGCCATTTTTTCTCCACAGCTCCGCTGAGAGGAAGCTCCCCAGGCTCTACCCTGCAGATACACGGTAGAAGAGGGTAAAAAGAGAGGGGGGGGGCACATAATTAGGCGCAAAAACAATATATAAACAGCAGCTACTGGGTTAACATTAAGTTACTGTGTTATTCCTGGGTTGATAGCGCTGGGGTGTGTGCTGGCATACTCTCTATCTGTCTCTCCTAAGGGCCTTGTGGGGGGACTGTCTTCAAAAAGGGCATTCCCTGTGTGTGTGGTGTGTCGGTACGCTTGTGTCGACATGTCTGATGAGGAAGGCTATGTGGAAGCAGAGCGGGAGCAAGTGAATGTGGTGTTTCCGCCGACGGTGCCGACACCTGATTGGATGGATATGTGGAAGGTTTTAAATGATAATGTTAATTCCTTGCATAAAAGGTTAGAAAAAGCTGAAGCCTCAGGACAGTCAGGGTCCCAACCCGTGCCTGATCCTATGTCGCAGAGGCCGTCAGGGTCTCAGAAGCGCCCACTATCCCAAATTGTTGACACAGATACCGACATGGATTCTGACTCCAGTGTCGATTACGATGATGCAAAGTTACAGCCAAAATTGGCTAAATCCATCCGTTATATGATTATAGCAATTAAGGATGTGTTGCACATCACAGAGGAAATTCCAGTCCCTGACAAGAGGGTACATATGTATGGGGAAAAGAAGCCAGAGGTAACCTTTCCCCCTTCACACGAGCTAAGTGAGTTATGTGAAAAGGCTTGGGAATCTCCAGAAAAAAAAAATGCAAAAAGGATTCTTATGGCGTATCCTTTCCCGCCAACGGACAGGTTACGCTGGGAATCCTCCCCTAAGGTGGACAAAGCTTTAACACGCTTATCCAAGAAGGTAGCCCTGCCGTCACAGGATACGGCTACCCTCAAAGATGCTGCGGATCGCAAACAGGAGGTTACCCTGAAGTCCATTTATACACATTCAGGTACCTTACTGAGGCCGGCGATCGCGTCGGCCTGGGTGTGTAGTGCTGTAGCAGCATGGACGGATACCGTGTCTGAGTAAATTGATACCTTAGACAAGGATACTATATTGTTGACCTTGGGGCATATTAAAGACGCTGTCCTATATATGAGAGATGCTCAAAGAGACATTAGTCTACTGGGTTCTAGAATAAATGCTATGTCAATTTCTGCCAAAAGGGTCCTGTGGACTCGGCAATGGACAGGTGATGCCGACTCAAAAAGGCATATGGAGGTTTTACCTTACAAGGGTGAGGAATTGTTTGGGGAGGGTCTCTCGGACCTGGTCTCCACAGCTACTGCTGGAAAGTCAAATTTTTTGCCATATGTTTCCTCACAGCCTAAGAGAGCACCGTATTATCAAATGCAGTCCTTTCGATCACAGAAAAACAAGAAAGTCCGAGGAGCGTCCTTTCTTGCCAGAGGCAGGGGCAGAGGAAAGAAGCTGCACAACACAGCTAGTTCCCAGGAACAGAAGTCCTCCCCGGCCTCTACAAAATCCACCGCATGACGCTGGGGCTCCACAAGCGGAGCTAGGCCCGGTGGGGGCACGTCTTCGAAATTTCAGCCACAAGTGGGTTCACTCCCAGTTGGATCCCTGGGCAATAGAGATTGTGTCTCAGGGATACAAGCTGGAATTCGAAGAGATGCCCCCTCACCGATACCTCAAATCGGCCCTGCCAGCTTCCCCCCACGAGAGGGAAATAGTGTTAACTGCAATTCACAAATTGTATCTTCAACAGGTGGTGGTCAAGGTTCCCCTCCTTCAACAAGGAAGGGGTTATTATTCGACCATGTTTGTAGTCCCGAAACCGAACGGTTCGGTCAGACCCATATTGAATTTAAAATCCCTGAACATATACCTGAAAAGGTTCAAGTTTAAGATGGAATCGCTGAGAGCGGTCATCGCAAGCCTGGAAGGGGGGGATTTTATGGTGTCTCTGGACATAAAGGATGCATACCTTCATGTCCCCATTTATCCACCTCATCAGGCGTACCTCAGATTTGTGGTACAGGATTGTCATTACCAATTTCAGACGTTGCCGTTTGGTCTCTCCACGGCACTGAGAATATTTACCAAGGTAATGGCGGAAATGATGGTACTCCTGCGGAAGCAAGGAGTCACAATTATTCCATACTTGGACGATCTCCTCATAAAAGCGAGATCAAGAGAGCAGTTGCTGATCAGCGTAGCACTTTCTCTGGAAGTGTTACAGCAACATAGCTGGATTCTAAATATTCCAAAGTCGCAGTTGGTTCCTACGACTCGTCTGCCTTTCCTGGGCATGATTCTAGACACAGACCAGAAAAGGGTTTATCTCCCGATGGAGAAAGCTCAGGAACTCATGACACTGGTCAGGAACCTATTAAAACCAAAACAGGTGTCATGCATCACTGCACTCGTGTCCTGGGAAAGATGATGGCATCATACGAGGCCATTCCCTTCGGCAGGTTCCATGCGAGGACTTTTCAATGGGCCTTACTGGACAAGTGGTCCGAATCACATCTTCAGATGCATCGGTTAATCACCCTATCCCCCAGGGCCAGAGTGTCACTCCTGTGGTGGCTACAGAGCGCTCACCTTCTCGAGGGCCGCAGATTCGGCATTCAGGACTGGGTCCTGGTGACCACGGACGCAAGCCTCCGAGGTTGGGGTGCAGTCACACAGGGAAGAAATTTCCAAGGTCTGTGGTCAAGTCAAGAGACTTGCCTTCACATCAACATCCTGGAACTAAGGGCCATATACAACGCCCTACGTCAAGCGGAGACCCTGCTTCGCGACCAACCGGTTCTGATTCAGTCAGACAACATCACCGCAGTGGCTCATGTAAACCGCCAAGGCGGCACAAGGAGCAGAGTGGCGATGGCGGAAGCCACCAGAATTCTTCGCTGGGCGGAGAATCACGTAAGCGCACTGTCAGCAGTGTTCATCCCGGGAGTGGACAACTGGGAAACAGACTTCCTCAGCAGACACGACCTCCACCCGGGAGAGTGGGGACTTCATCACGAAGTCTTCGCACAGATTACAAGTCGGTGGGAACTGCCACAGCTGGACATGATGGCATCCCGCCTCAACAAAACGCTGCAGAGGTATTGCCGCAGGTCAAGAGACCCTCAGGCGATAGCTGTAGACGCCCTGGTGACACCGTGGGTGTTCCAGTCGGTCTATGTATTTCCTCCTCTTCCTCTCATACCCAAGGTGCTGAGGATAATAAGAAAAAGAGGAGTGAGAACAATACTCATTGTTCCAGATTGGCCACGAAGGACTTGGTATCCAGATCTGCAAGAAATGCTCACAGAGGACCTGTGGCCTCTTCCTCTAAGACAGGACTTGTTGCAACAGGGGCCCTGTCTCTTCCAAGACTTACCGCGGCTGTGTTTGACGGCATGGTGGTTGAACGCCGGATCCTAGCAGTGAAAGGCATTCCGGATGAGGTCATGCCTACGCTGATAAAGGCTAGGAAGAACGTGACAGCTCAACATTATCACCGTATATGGTGAAAATATGTTGCTTGGTATGAGGCCAGGAATGCTCCTACGGAGGAATTCCAGCTGGGCCGTTTCCTTCACTTCCTACAGTCCGGAGTGAGTTTGGGCCTAAAATTGGGTTCCATTAAGGTCCAGATTTCGGCCCTATCCATTTTCTTTCAAAAGGAGTTTGCTTCTCTACCTGAAGTTCAGACGTTTGTAATGGGAGTGCTGCATATTCAGTCCCAAGTGCGGACTTCTTCTGCAATACTTGTATATAGTTATTGCTTCAATAAGGGTTAAGTTATGGTTGCATCAGGGTTTGACCTGATGCTCTGTTCTTTGTCATACTGTTAACTGGTTGTTATCACATGTTATACGGTGTGATTGGTGTGGCTGGTATGAATCTTGCCCTGGATTACCGAAATCCTTTCCTTGTACTGTCAGCTCTTCTGGGCACAGTTTCTCTAACTGAGGTCTGGAGGAGGGGCATAGAGGGAGGAGCCAGTGCACACCAGAACCTAAATTCTTTCTTAAAGTGCCCATGTCTCCTGCGGAGCCCGTCTATCCCCATGGTCCTTACGGAGTCCCCAGCATCCACTACGGACTACGATAAATAGATTTACCGGTAAGTAAAATCTTATTTTTTGTGTTATTTTTGTCCCTAGAGTATTACAGGTTGAGTATCCCTTATCCAAAATGCTTGGGACCAGAGGTATTTTGGATAGCGGATTTTTCCGTATTTTGGAATAATTGCATATTATAATGAGATATCATGGTGATGGGACCTAAATCTAAGCACAGAATACATTTATGTTACATATACACCCTATACACACAGCATGAAGGTCATTTTAGCCAATATTTTTTATAACTTTGTGCATTAAACAAAGTGTGTCTACATTCACACAATTAATTTATGTTTCATATACACCTTATACACACAGCCTGAAGGTCATTTAATACAATATTTGTAATAACTTTGTGTATTAAACAATGTTTGTGTACATTGAGCCATCAAAAAACAAAGGTTTCACTATCTCACTCTCACTCAAAAAAGTCTGTATTTTGGAATATTCCGTATTTCGGAATATTTGGATATGGAATACTCAACCTGTATTAACCTCAATAACATTAATTTCCAGTCATTTGCAGACAATTTTGACCACCTTATAGCTCACAATCCACTTTAAGTCAAAGGGGGTAATTCAGAGTTGATCGCAGCAGTAAATTTGTTAGCAGTTGGGCAAAACCATGTGCACTGCAGGGGTGGCAGATGTAACATGTGCAGAGAGAGTTAGATTTGGGTGGGGTGTGTTCACACTGAAATCTAAATTGTAGTGTAAAAATAAAGCAGCCAGTATTTACCCTGCACAGAAACAAAATAACCCACCCAAATCTAACTCTCTCTGCAAATGTTATATCTGCCACACATGCAGTGCACATTCTGAGTTGATCACTCTCTAGCAGTTTTTAGCAGCCGTGCAAACGCATAGTCGCCGCCCACCGGGGTGTGTATTGTTGCTTTGCAGAAGTGCGAACGCCTGTGCAGCAGAGCGCCTGCAAAAACGTTTTGTGCAAAACAAGACTAGCCCTGGACTTACTCTTCGTGTGCGTTGATTCTAACATTGGAGGGTTAGCTTTTGATGTCACACACCCACCCAGCGTTCGTCCAGCCACGCCTGCATTTTCCCCAGCACGCCTGCATTTTTCCAAACACTCCCTGAAAACGGTCAGTTGCCACCCAGAAACGCCCCCTTCCTGTCAATCTTCTTGCATTGTGCTGTGCAACTTAAAGCTTCGCTAGAACCTGTGCAAAACCACAAAGGTCTCTGTACCCGTACATCGCGCGTGTGCTTTGCGGTGCATACGCATGTGCAGAAATGCTGATTTTTAGCCTGATTGCTGCGCTGCAAACAACGGAAGCTAGCGATCAACTCGGAATGACCCCAATGGTTTTGCCCAACTGCTAACAAATTTGCTGCTGCGATCAACTCTGAATTACCACTAAAGTCTGCAGCGAGCTGGCTGGTTACTTACTACTAGGCGACAAAGCAGCGGCACAAACAGACAGCAGTTTGTAGCATATCTATGAAATACTGCCACACAGCAGTGGGATAAATGAACGGTGGTGCAAGATGAAATTGTCCTTGGGCCCTCCCACTCACCCTTATGTTGGATATGTGGCACCCCATCACTTTTAACTTCCTTCTGTGCCCCTTCCCTCCCCCCTACATAATGCAGCCTGGCTGAATGCTTTGTGCCTGGCAGCAGTGAAAGAGTTAAAGTCATATTCTGTGCTGTATCAGGCATGCGCTGTGACAGTTAACAGCTGGGACCTTTTGCAGTTCGGCGGCAGCCATCTTAAGGGAGAGTTATGGAGAGGTTGTGTGAGGAGATACTGCACATCTGATTTGTCGGATACACTGTTCCTGGTTACCAGGGTTAGTAAAACAGCAACTGGAGAGCAGTCTGAGACCTATGAGCAAACCCACAGCATCCGATGGTAGCGGCTGGCAAGTAATGAACAGGGGCAGAGCAGAATTGGAGACCCCATTACTAGAGTCGCCCCAGGGAGTGTGGTGATGCAGTTCCCCACAAGATAAAGCAGGTAGAGTTGGGCTGTGAGATGGATTCCCGGCCCTGCAAGGCAAGTAAACCACCCACACTGAAGGGAGACAGGGAGGAGTAAGAGGGGAAGGAGTACTTGGACATTGAGAGACCCCTCTTTTAAGTGAACCTGAAAGGACTCCACCATCGCAGCCACATATATTGCAGAGACTACTGTTGAGAGACTATTGTTAAAGTATTACAACTGGAGAGATACTAACCTAATAGAGCAGGAGCAGCTTAAGCTAAACCCTATTGTGGACAATGATAAATATAGCGGTAAACTACAACTGCATAATCCTGTACAGTTACGCACCATCATTACCGTCCAGGACAGTGGTAGCCAACCCTGGTCCTTGAGAGCTACCAACAGTTCACATTTTCCAGGTCACCTGGCAGGTGCACATGTGTAGTCATTACTGTCACATTTTAAAAGATCCACAGGTGAAGCTAATCACTTAACTTGTGATTCTGTGAGGAGACCTGGAAAACGTGCACTGTTGGTAGCTCTCGAGGACCAGGGTTGGCTACCCCTGGTCCAGGCCACCTCATGTAGCGACAAGAATTCCTTTAATGTAGAAGGAAGTGGATTAGCTGCTAATTAAGGACCTCTGCAAACAGTAAGCTTGATGGAGAGCATACAGCTATAGTTGATAACTGCTTGACACCTTAATCTACTGTACAGCGCTACCCAGTGTACCGATATTCCCTTGACATCGTATGGGGAGACGTAGATTGTACAAGAGCAGGGTATTACTTTATGTGTGCACACTGTGCAGCTTTAAAATTATACATGTGTGACAATATTGAAAGTAATTAAACGTTCCCAGCTCGAGCACATACAGGGGAGGTGCTACAAAGTGTCCATTGTGAAGTTAGCTAAATTTCAGCTACAGATCAGAGACTGTGAATAATAATAATAAGAATAATAATAATAATAATCTGGAGCTTTATCTCTGTAACTCTGTAAGCACTCAAGAGCAGATAGTTGTCAGATTTATTGGAGCCAATTTTCCCAGGAGCAGCACTAATTTATAATATAGACTGTACCGCCGCAGAGGGATACCATTCAGTGACCGTTAATTTCCATGCATCTACTTAACCCGGGCAACGAATAGCAAAATAGCTCTCATTAACATTAATCTATACCTGCATGAACTCTAACAAACTTGGGCCTCGATTATCACTAATTGGTTGCATGCAAGCTATCAGGTGAAAGAGTATTGTATGTGATTATTATCTAATATTGTACTTGTAAACAAGTAAGACCAAATTCATTGTGTCATTTGAGGTAATTGCATAGCTAATGTTATTGTTTGTATAAAAACTTTTAAGTTAATTTCATACGCTTGTATACTTATTGTATGTAGCCATATTGCACTCACCTAGCGCATTTGTTGGGTTAACTCCAATGTCTTAGTTAATAAATTGAAACCTCATTTGAAACTAGTGTTATTACTTTGAAATTGAGTTCACTTTTCCCATCTTATCGATCTTGGAGATGTAGCAGAGAACTTACCCAAGCCTGCTGTGGAGAAAGATACTGTGTCATCATATCTGGTTGCCACAGATATTAAACAGCACATGCACAGATTAACAAACCAATCATTTCAGCGACAAGGAATGCCACACTTGTGGCTGAAATAATTGGTTTGTTTGGGGAAAAAAAAAAACAAGCTACCAACTGCCTTAAAGCAACAGCTATACAGTGTCTAGAAGATGCCATCACCATTGCCATCCTCATCTTCACCCTCATCAGCGTGTACATCCTCATCATCATCATCCAATATTAATATATCCCCGCTAAAATCCACCATTACAGATGTCTCTGTATTTTGATATAATTGCTGGGAAAGATCTTCCTTGTGGAATTTCCAGTTCATTTTGATGAACATCATCTTTTCCACATTTTGAGGAAGTAGCCTCCTAAACCATTCACTCACAAGGTTCCCAGCTGTGCTGAAAACTCTCTCCGAGTACACATTGGGGGGTGGGCAGCTTAAGTAATACAAAGCCAGTTTGTACAAGGGCCTCCATATTGACTTTTTTTCCTTCCAGTACTTGAAGGGACCTTGTGACATACCTGCTTTTATGGTGTCGTGAAAATAATCCTCCACCATTCTTTGGATGGGGACTATATCAGATGGAGTTACGGTAGAGGTGTCACTAATACTGGGCAATTCATTTAGACCTGAACACATGTCAAAATGTTGTTTTGACTGATCTGCATCCCAACTAGGTCTTTTGGGAAAATTTAGTTTTTTCCTGGCTGTTTCGGAAGAAACTGAAGGAGGAGACGTCACTTGAGCTGTCAACATGCTCACCAGGAGCTCTTTGCATCTCTTAAGATCTGTGTCAGTTGGAAAGAAAGACACAGCACATGACTTCAACCTAGGATCAAGCACGGTTACCAAAATGTAGTGATCCGATTTCAAGATATTGGCAACCCTTGGATCCTGGCGAAGTGAAAAAAGGACTTGATCTACAAGTCTGGTGTATTTTGTGATTTCGCCTTGTTTTATCTCCTCCTTCAATTTCTGCAGTTGTTTTTCCAAAAGCCTAATTAGGGGAACCACCTGGCTCAAGCTAGCAGTGTCAGAACTCACTTCACAGGTGGCTACTTTGAAGGGTTTGAGCACCAGCTTGTCCAACACTGCGTGGAGTCAGACCGCTTTCACACACAATACTATACTTTGGTGTACTGGGGTGCAGTGCACACAACAAAACAATGTAAACAGCAAACAAGTTTTTTTTGTTTGTTTTTTGGGGACGCAGCTTGTCCCACACTGCGTGGAGTCAGACCAGTGTCACACACGTTACTATTATTTGGTGTACTGGGGTGCAGTGCACACAAAAAAAACAATGTAAACAGAAAGGGGGGGCACAGGTTGTCCCACACTGCGTGGAGTCAGACCGCTTTCACACATGCACTGTGAATGCAGAGTGTGGGGTCTGCGTAGTCACTGCAGTACCACTGTGATGGACTTAGGGGACTGGTCACTGGACACAGTGACAGCACCACAGTCCCTTAGATGGACAGTGACAGCACCAAAAAAAACCAATAGCTGTGCTGGACACAATTACTGACAGTCCCTTAGATGTACAGTACTGACTGATAGCCTCTCATGTACACCAGTGCCGTAACTACGTGTGTGCCAGGTGTGCCTGGCACAAAGCACAGTCGCACTGAGGGCGCAACCGCCAGCGGCAATTTGACTCATTACAAGCCGCCTGTGCCGGAGGAGGAGAAAAAGCAGCGGAGAAGGAGGAGGAGGGAGGGGGAGCAGGGAGCCGCAGCAGCGCTATGTAATTGGTAGCGGCGCCGCTGCAGCAGTCCCTCTCCTTCCACATTGGCTGCACCGGCGCTGCTGTGAATGCTGGGATGCGCTTCCCTCATCCCAGCATTCACAGCGGCGGTGGCCAGCCAATGCTGAACGAGAGGTACAGCTGCATGTGGCGCCGCCGGTAATTACAGTGCGCTGCTGCGGCTCCCTCCTCCGCTCCTTCCTCCTCCTTCTCCCCTGCCACCCGGAGCTGCCAGCACAGAGGAGCCTGACTGCCTGAGAGATGGTATCATCTATACTATTCAATTCTATTCTATCTATCTATCTATCTATCTATCTATCTATCTATCTATCTATCTGTCTGTCTGTCTGTCTGTCTGTCTGTCTGTCTAATGTTTAAAAGGGGGACTCTGTCTGCCATAATGTGTAAAAAGGGGACGCTGTCTGCCGTAATGTGTAAAAAGGGGGACGCTGTGCCATAATGTGTAAAAAGGGCACGCTGTCTGCCGTAATGTGTAAAAAGGGGGACGCTGTCTGCCGTAATGTGTAAAAAGGGGACGCTGTCTCCGTAAGTGTAAAAAGGGGGACTATCTGCCGTAATGTGTAAAAAGGGGGGCGCAGTCTGCTGTAATGTGTAAAAAGGGGACGCTGTCTGCCATAATGTGTAAAAAGGGGATGCTGTCTGCCATAATGTGTAAAAAGGGGGACGCAGTCTGCCGTAATGTGTAAAAAGGGGACGCTGTCTGCCGTAATGTGTAAAAAGGGGAAGCTGTCTGCTGTAATGTGTAAAAGGGGGACTGGCTGCCGTAATGTGTAAAAGGGAACGCTGTCTGCCATAATGTGAAAAAAGGGGACGCTGTCTGCCGTAATGTGTAAAAAGGGGGACGCTGTGCCATAATATGTAAAAAGGGCACGCTGTCTGCCGTAATGTGTAAAAAGGGGGACGCTGTCTGCCGTAATGTGTAAAAAGGGGGCGCTGTCTCCGTAATGTGTAAAAAGGGGGACTATCTGCCGTAATGTGTAAAAAGGGGGACGCAGTCTGCCGTAATGTGTAAAAAGGGGGCTCTGTCTGCCATAATGTGTAAAAAGGGGATGCTGTCTGCCATAATGTGTAAAAAGGGGGATGCAGTCTGCCGTAATGTGTAAAAAGGGGACGCTGTCTGCCGTAATGTGTAAAAAGGGGAAGCTGTCTGCCGTAATGTGTAAAAGGGGGACTGGCTGCCGTAATGTGTAAAAGGGAACGCTGTCTGCCGTAATGTTTAAAAAGGGGACGCTGTCTGCCGTAATGTGTAAAAAGGGGAATTTGTCCGCCGTAATCTGTAAGAGGGGCTGATAATGGAGACTACTATAATATGTAATGTGAATTGGTATTATTTTGTTGCCACACCCCTTCCACATGAAACCACGCCCCTATATTTTTTGCGCGCACCAAAGGCGCGCACTGACCCTTTTTTAAATAGAGGGGGGGCGCCGATGCCCTATCTTGCACACAGCACTAATGTACACTACTACACTGGTTGACACAGCCCTTTATGTACACTACTGCACTGACTGACACAGACCCTTATAATGTGCACACTGACTGACACAGCCCCTTATGTACACTATACTACACTGACTGACACAGCCCTGTTATACCACTGACTGACACAGCCTGACAGACAGACCCTGATGGACACTCTGACTGACAGCCCCTGATGGACACTCTGACTGACAGCCCTTGATGGACACTCTGACTGACAGAGTCCCTGATGGACCCTCTTACAGCCTGCCCTTAAAAGGACTCAGACTAACAGCGCACAACACAGCAGAGCTCCTTGCAGCTTGGAAGCATGCAGTGAAATGGTGCCGAACCCCGGGACGCCGAGCCTTTATAGACTCGAAGTCTTGCGAGAATCCGAAGCGGGATATTGACTTTTGGCCTCTTCTGGGATCCCGAGCCTGGTGGGAACTTCACGAGCCAGGCTCGCGAATGGCTCGAGGGGCTGTGTTCAGAGTGGTTCGGATTCCAAGAAATCCGAACCGCTCATCTCTAATATAGAGTAGCCCAAAGGTTCTGAAACGTGATCCTCAAGGTATCCAAATGGTACAGGTTGCAAGTGTATCCATTTTTGGCCACAGGTGACATTATAGGTACCTTAATCAATTTGATTTAACCATCTGTGCTGGGCCATTAATATCTTTTAAATCTGGACCATTAGGGTGTCTTAAGGACCACATCTGGTAACTTCTGGAGAAAGATATTGCTTGAGCACTTAGTGTGTTGCCTAGTAAGGTATGTGAATTAAATATCATGTTTCCCACCACTGATGCTAAAAAGTATGTCAAACTATTATTGAATGTGTGGGAAATTGTTTTGTAATAATTGTTTTTCTTATTTTAAGTGGAAAGAAAAAGATGTATGATGTTCTTCAGGAAACAATTGAAAAGGATTTTCCAGCTTTTATTACAATGGTGTTTGGTTACGTGTCCAATCCGGGTATTGTAATAGCAGCTGTGCTTCTTATGATGTAAGTTGTATAAATTACTTAATTCAAAACAATAATGTAGAAATCAGTATGCTACACTATTTATGCTATGGACATGTAGATACTGATTCATAGGGGTAAATTAGATGGGGGGTTTTAGAACTGGTGATGTTGCCCATACCAACCGTTGATATCTAATATCTTCTAGAAGCAGCTAGATAAATGTTAAGTAGAATCTGATTGGTTGCTATGAGCAACATCACCAGTTCTAAAAAAACTACCACCTAAGTAAATTTTGGGTAAAAAAATATTTACAGTGAACACACAGCAAGAGAACATTACTATGTAAAAGCAATGAAGATACTGAGACTTTGTTGTATACTTGTCTACCATGCTGGAATGTCTAGAGGACACCCACATTTTGTGAGGCTCTGCTGGACCCCCAAAATAATAGGCCTTAGAATTTTGAATCACATAATTGTGACCTGCCCACTCCTGCCCAGTGATAAGAATCATGGCATTAAGAAGTAGGAGGTGGATCCAGGGGCATGTTAAGAGAGGAGGGGGTCTGTGTGTAGTCTCTGTCTGCCCCCCCTCCTTTCTAGCTGGCAGTGCTGAGTAGTGAGCAATAGTAGCATGTAAGGCTGTGCTAGAGTCTACTGCTCCCATGCAGGACTCCAGGAAAATGTTGCAATGGCAATTTTCCTTGCTATTTACCCACTGCCTATGTGGGACGTGGGACTCCGTTATTGAACAAATGGATGCAGTCTGTGCGATGTGGGTCCCCGTGTGCGTCGCGCACCATGCCCCCATTATAAATACACCACTAGGTAGATCCACTATGATTTGATTCACCACATCATAGTGGTAATTGCACAATTCTGCTGATATATTTTGTACAAGTGTGCAAGCATAGCCTATACCAAAGTCAATATTACAACTGTTTACATGCAGCACCAACAGAAATTATACAGTACTTTTACAGCAGGCTTTGAATTTTCCGAACGTTTAGTTACACTTTTTGTTCCTTCTAACATGTTGAATAAAATATAAATACAATGCAAACATTTTTAGTATTATTGCCCTTGTTGCTCCTTTAAATTCACTATCTAAAACTGCTGAAGACATGGCAGCTTTGAAAACCACTGCTTAGTAAATTTACCCCAATATGTGTATAAATGGTAAGTTTTGATTTTATTGCTTAGTTACTTATAACCAGTGATTTCTGATGTTATCACTTCAGTGTAAAGTAGGAAAACTGGTGAATTATAAATAATGATGATTCCCTGCTATAAATGATTGTGAATATTAGACGTCACCACAGTTTTCTGGGGATCTGTATAAAGCAGGGTGTGGATCATAGGGTCGACCACACTTAGGTCGACAGTGTCTAGGTCGACCACTATTGGTCAACAGTAAGTAGATTGACATGAACAAGGTCGACATGACAAAAGGTCGACATGAGTTTAAAAAAAAATTGGTGTCGTTTTCTCTGTAGAGTGACCGGGAACCCTCATTAGTGCACCGTATTCCCTCGCACGGCTCGATTCGCTCGCCATGCTTGGGAAAGGTTACCGTTCCCAACTGTAGTCCACCGGGATCGTAAAGTAGGAAAAAGTTTAAAAAAATCGTGAAAAACTCATGTCGACCTTCTGTCATGTCGACCTAGTACAAGTCGACCTAGAGACCATGTTGACCTAGAAACCATGTTGACCTACTTACTGTCGACCAATAGTGGTCGACCTAGACAGTGTCGAGCTAAGTGTGGTCGACCTAGAGACCAGATACCATAAAAGCAATAGTAACAGAAAGATAATAAATCAGCTCTATAATAAGGCCAATGAGCTATATTATAGTGAATCTGAGCTCTGGTTTCTCACCTCTCTGTTACTATAGTGGTGTGGTGGGGAAGAATGAACCCTTTGTGCTTTTACCAGATGCTGCACAAATTCTATGAAGCGCAGGGTTGAATTTTGTATATTATTATCAGTATAAAAGCACTTGTCCTCCAGCCTCATGTTTTTTATATAGTCAGGCAAATCCTCTGAGACTTTAGCTAGACTTATTATTCATAGTAATTGATACTTTATACGGTATACTTAATATATTTGTAGCTAAGTACATAAATGTTTTGCTGTGTTTTTACTCCCTGCAGCCTGGCTATATACTACCTTAATGCTATATCAAAGGCATACAAGAATGCTAATATCGAGTTCAAGAAGAAAATGCAGAGGGTATGTTGTTATCAATAGTTTTTAACAACATTTATGATATTATTTATAATAGTATTTAAAATGTGTTAAATGCTATTGCCGTCATGCATGCTCAGTTTCTCCACTTAATAGGGCCTATTCATCATAACATATTTATCAGTGGTGACAATTATATTTTACACTCGCTGCGAGTTTAATAAACCTTTCGGAGGCATTCATCATGGCTCATTAACTAAGGTATCACTTCTGAAAAGCTTCCCTTTTTGCTGAGTCGGCTTTTTCCCTACGGATTTCTCCGCTGCCATCTGTATCTTTGCCACCTGCTAACCCTGCTGTTGTTTATAACCCACCCCTGCTCATAGTTTCAGCCCCCCCCCCCCCCCCCCCGAGCCTATCCCATCGCTGTTTGTAAACCACATCTCCTTCCCTGGTAGTACTGTGCAGAACACACTCCAGGCAGGCAGGACAGGCTTATTGGGGGTCATTTCGATCCATTCACACGCAGCGGTTCTTCGCTGTGGTGCGAATGGGTCAAGACTGCAGTTGCACGGCGCCCGCAATGTGCACACGCTTCGTTGCCAGGCGACAGCCATCGCCGGGCAGCGATGCCGCCAGCGGCGATCACTAGAAGATTGATGGTGGGGAGGTGTTCCGGGGTGTCTACTTTACCAGGCGTGGTGAGTCCAACGCAGGCATGTCCAGGCATTTGGAGGGCGGATGTCTGATGTCAAGTCCAGGATCTTAATCACTGGATCCGTCGCACTGGGTGAGTAACTGGGTGCAGCCCTGGTCTTGTTTTACTTGAAACTTTTTTAGCATAGCAGGGCTGCACAAGCGTTCGCAGCCCTGCCATGCTAAAATACACTCCCCCATAGGAGGGGAGGTCGCACAAGCAGCAAAAAGTTGCTACGTGCGATCAACTCGGAATGACCCCCATTGTGCACAGGCTTTACTGTGCATAAAAGCTTGGCAGGGAGGAATGTGTGCTGCAGTCACTAGCCTGTGACTGTGTGTGTGAGTTGCAACCTTCATTAATTTTCACCTATTTTTGGAGAATTTAAGGGATGATGAATAGACCCCAATGTAGGGAAAGATCATAAAAGTTTGCTTATATGATGAATTAGGGCGATGGAACAAAGTGAAAAGAGATGTATTTTACATAGGAGAAAGAATGGGAGTGAAGAAGGGGGATAGCAGAAGAATGGCAAAAATGGATAAAAGAAGCTAAAAAACACAGATTATAGCAGTGGTTCCCAAACTTTCTTGAATCACAGCTCCCTAGAGTACCAGCATTTTTTCAAGGCACCCCTAGTCCAAATGTTTCTTATTGATAAACTAAAAAATATGTATATTCAAGAAAGTGAATTGTGCCTACCTGTCATCCATAGATCCAGTTATATGGTGGTGTACATAGTTGTGGTTCTAGTTGTCCACATGTTTTATGATTGCCAACTTCTAGCACTAGTTTGACCTATCACTTTGACCATAAATAATTTGTTTTGGTCCTGAACCACCAACCCCTGCAAAAGTCTCACAGCACCCCAGGTGCCTAGGCACACAACCATTGGATTATAACATTAGAATATTGAATTAAGAGAGAAGTGAATTTGTGGTGACATTTTTTGCAGAAAGTTTTAATGATTTAATCTATGACTTCAATTGTAGCTATCCCATTCCTTGGAATGTTATTACTTTCTGTGTTTGTATGTTAGAATTTTATGGAATTTAATTAATAGAGTTAAAACAATGACAGAAAAGGCCCAATGCTAGCAGTGAAACATGCTACGTTTTGCAGAACAATTTAAAAAATTCTTCCCATCTCTACTACCAACCATGGTGAAAGAAGAGTTACAAATATGGAAAAGGGATTTGAGAATATGGCCACTAATTTGTCAGAGGAAAAGAAAGACGTACAAGTACCTATTAGGAAGACAGGGATATTTCATTTGTTTTGATAAAAGGAAAATAAATCATTTTCAAATGCATTAAAGAATTGTATTACACATTAGGCCCAGGTTTTAGCATTTTTATTATGCTTTTTCTATTATTATTATTTCTCTGACGTCCTAGTGGATGCTGGGACTCCGTAAGGACCATGGGGAATAGCGGCTCCGCAGGAGACAGGGCACAATACTAAACAGCTTTAGGATCAGGTGGTGTGTACTGGCTCCTCCCCCTATGACCCTCCTCCAAGCCTCAGTTAGATTTTTGTGCCCGGCCGAGAAGGGTGCAATCTAGGTGGCTCTCATAAAGAGCTGCTTAGAAAAAGTTTTTAGGTTTTTTATTTTCAGTGAGTCCTGCTGGCAACAGGATCACTGCTACGAGGGACTTAGGGGAGAGAAGGGAACTCACCTGCGTGCAGGATGGATTTGCTTCTTAGGCTACTGGACACCATTAGCTCCAGAGGGATCGAACACAGGCCCAGCCATGGAGTCCGGTCCCGGAGCCGTGCCGCCGACCCCCCTTGCAGATGCCGAAGTTGAAGAGGTCCAGAAACAGGCGGCAGAAGACTTTCAGTCTTCATAAGGTAGCGCACAGCACTGCAGCTGTGCGCCATTGTTGTCAGCACACTTCACCAACAGTCACCAACTGTCACTGAGGGTGCAGGGCGCTGGGGGGGGCGCCCTGGGCAGCAATGTATAATACCTTTTTTATGGCTAAAATACATCACATATAGCCCCTGAGGCTATATGGATGTATTTAACCCCTGCCAGATCTCACAAACTCCGGGAGAAGAGCCCGCCGTTTTAGGGGGCGGGGCCTATTCTCCTCAGCACACAGCGCCATTTTCCTGCTCAGCTCTGCTGTGAGGAAAGCTCCCAGGCTCTCCCCTGCACTGCACTACAGAAACAGGGTTAAAACAGAGAGGGGGGGCACTTTTGTGGCGATATAATTACATATGTGAAAATGCTATAAGGGAAAACACTTGTATAAGGGGTTGTCCCTGTATAATTATAGCGTTTTTGGTGTGTGCTGGCAAACTCTCCCTCTGTCTCCCCAAAGGGCTAGTGGGGTCCTGTCCTCTATCAGAGCATTCCCTGTGTGTGTGCTGTGGGTCGGTACGTGTGTGTCGACATGTATGAGGACGATGTTGGTGAGGAGGCGGAGCAAATTGCCTGTATTGGTGATGTCACTCTCTAGGGAGTCGACACCGGAATGGATGGCTTATTTAGGAATTACGTGATAATGTCAACACGCTGCAAGGTCGGTTGACGACATGAGACGGCCGGCAAACCAATTAGTACCTGTCCAGCCGTCTCAGACACCGTCAGGGGCTTGTAAAAACGCCCATTTACCTCAGTCGGTCGACACAGACACGGACACTGACTCCAGTGTCGACGGTGAAGAAACAAACGTATTTTCCTTTAGGGCCACACGTTACATGTTAAGGGCAATGAAGGAGATGTTACATATTTCTGATACTACAAGTACCACAAATAAGGGTATTAAGTAGAGTGTGAAGAAACTACCTGTAGTTTTTCCTGAATCAGATAAATTAAATGAAGTGTGTGATGATGCGTGGGTTTCCCCCGATAGAAAGGTATTGGCGGTATACCTTTTCCCGCCAGAAGTTAGGGCGAGTTGGGAAACACACCTTAGGGTGGATAAGGCGCTCACACGCTTATAAAAACAAGTGGCGTTACCGTCTCTAGATACGGCCGCCCTTAAGGAGCCAGCTGATAGGAGGCTGAAAAATATCCTTAAACGTATATATACACATACTGGTGTTATACTGCGACCAGCAATCGCCTCAGCCTGGATGTGCAGTGCTGGAGTCGCATGGTCGGATTCCCTGACTGAAAATATTGATACCCTTGACAGGGACAGTATTTTATTGACTATAGAGCATTTAAAGGATGCATTTCTATATATGCGAGATGCGCAGAGGGATATTTGCATTCTGGCATCAAGAGTAAGTGTGATGTCCATATCTGCCAGACACGACAGTGATCAGGTGATGCAGATTCCAGACGGCACATGGAAGTATTGCCGTATAAAGGGGCGGTCCATCGGACCTGGTGGCCATGGCAACAGCTGAAAAATCCACTTTTGTTACCCCAAGTCACATCTCAGCAGAAAGGGACACAGTCTTTTCAGTCTCAGTCCTTTCGCCCCCATAAGGGCAGGCGGGCAAAAGGCCAGTCATATCTGCCCAGGGGTAGAGGAAAGGGAAGAAGACTGCAGCAGGCAGCCCATTCCCAGGAACAGAAGCCCTCCACAGCTTCTGCCAAGTCCGCAGCATGAAGCTGGGGCCGTACAAGCGGACTCAGGTGCGGTGGGGGGTCATCTCAAGAGTTTCAACACGCAGTGGGCTCACTCGCAAGTGGACTCCTGGATCCTACAAGTAGTATCCCAGGTGTACATTGGAAATTCGAGACGTCTCCCCCTCACAAGTTCCTGAAGTCTGCTTTACCAACGTCTCCCTCCGACAGGGAGGCAGTATTGGAAACAATTCACAGGCTGTATTCCCAGCAGGTGATAATCAAAGTACCCCTCCTACAACAAGGGAAGGGGTATTATTCCACACTATATTGTGGTACTGAAGCCAGACGGCTCGGTGAGATCTGAAATATTTGAACACTTACATACAAGGGTTCAAATCAAGATGGAGTCACTCAGAGCAGTGATAGCGAACCAGGAAGAAGGGGACGATATGGTGTCACTGGATATCAGGGACGCTTACCTACATGTCCAAATTTGCCCTTCTCACCAAGGGTATCTCAGGTTCGTGGTACAGAACTGTCACTATCAGTTCAGACGCTGCCGTTTGGATTGTCCACGGCACCCCGGGTCTTTACCAAGGTAATGGCCGAAATGATGATTCTTCTTAAAAGAAATATGGACGCTTTCCTGATAAGGGCAAGGTCCAGAGAACAGTTGGAGGTCGGAGTAGCACTATCTCAAGTAGTTCTACGACAGCACGAGTGGATTCTAAATATTCCAAAATCGCAGCTTTTTCCGACGACACGTCTACTGTTCCTAGGGATGATTCTGGACACAGTCCAGAAAAGGAGGTTTTCTCCCGGAGAAGAAAGCCAGGGAGTTATCCGAGCTAGTCAGGAACCTCCTAAAACCAGGAAAAGTATCAGTGCATCATTGCACAAGGGTCCTGTGAAAAATGGTGGTTTCTTACAAAGCGATCCCATTCGGTAGATTTCACGCAAGAACCTTTCAGTGGGATCTGCTGGAAAAATGGTCCGGATCGCATCTTCAGATGCATCAGCGGATAACCCTGTCTCCAAGGACAAGGGTGTTTCTTCTGCGGTGGCTGCAGAGTGCTCATCTATGAAAGGGCCGCAGATTCGGCATTCAGGACTGGGTCCTGGTGACCACGGATGCCAGCCTGAGTGGCTGGGGAGCAGTCACACAAGGAAATAAAATTTCCAGGGAGTGTGATCAAGTCTGGAGACTTCTATCCACATAAATATACTGGAGCTAAGGGCAATTTACAAGGCTCTAAGCTTAGCAAGACCTCTGCTTCAAGGTCAGCCGGTATTGATCCAGTGGGACAACATCACGGCAGTCGCCCACGTAAACAGACAGGGCGGCACAAGAAGCAGGAGGGAAATGGCAGAAACTGCAAGGATTCTTCGCTGGGCGAAAAATCATGTGATAACACTCTCAGCAGTGTTCATTCCGGGAGTGGAATACTGGGAAGCAGACTTCCTCAGCAGGCATGACCTCCACCCGGGAGAGTGGGGACTTCATCCAGAAGTCTTCCACATGATTGTAAACCGTTGGGAAAAACCAAAGGTGGACATGATGGCATCCCGCCTGAACAAAAAACTAGACAGATATTGCGCCAGGTCAAGGGACCCTCAGGCAATAGCGGTGGACGCTCTGGTAACACTGTGGGTGTACCAGTCAGGGTATGTGTTCCCTCCTATGCCTCTCATACCAAAAGTTCTGAGAATCATAAGAAGGAGAGGAGTAAGAACGATACTCGTGGTTCCGGATTGGCCAAGAAGGACTTGGTACCCGGAACTTCAAGAGATGCTCACGGAAGACCCGTGGCCTCTACCTCTAAGAAAGGACCTGCTCCAGCAGGGGACTTGTCTTTTCCAAGACTTACCGCGGCTGCGTTTGATGGCATGGCGGTTGAACGCCGGAAAGGGCATTCCAGATGAAGTCATCCCTACCCTGGTCAATGCCAGGAAGGATGTAACCGCAAAACATTTTCACCGCATTTGGCGAAAATATGTTGCGTGGTGTGAGGCCAAGAAGGCCCCTACAGAGGAATTCAAACTGGGTTGTTTCCTACATTTCCTGAAAACAGGACTGTCTATGGGCCTAAAATTAGGGTCCATTAAGGTTCAAATTTCGGCACTGTCGAATTTCTTCCAGAAAGAACTGGCTTTAGTGCCTGAAGTTCAGACGTTTGTAAAAGGGGTACTGCATATACAGCCTCCTTTTGTGCCCCCAGTGGCACCTTGGGATCTCAAGGTTGTTTTGAGTTTCCTAAAGTCACATTGGTTTGAACCACTCACCACTGTGGACTTAAAATATCTCACATGGAAGGTGACGATGCTATTAGCCCTGGCTTCAGCCAGGCGTGTGTCAGAATTGGCGGCTTTATCATATAAAAGCCCTTACTTAATTTTTCATTCTGACAGGGCAGAATTGAGGACTCGTCCTCAATTTCTCCTTAAGGTGTTTTCTGTGTTTCACATGAACCAACCTATTGTGGTACCTGCGGTTACTAGGGACTTGGAGGACTCCAAGTTACTTGACGTTGTCAGGACCCTGAAAATATATGTTCCAGGACGGCTGGAGTCAGGAAATCTGACTCGCTGTTTAGCCTGTATGCACCCAACAAGATGGGTGCTCCTGCTTCTAAGCAGACGATTGTTCGCTGGATTTGTAATACAATTCAGTTTACACATTCTGTGGCAGGCCTGCCACAGCCAAAATCTGTAAAAGCCCATTCCACAAGGAAGTGGGCTCATCTTGGGCGACTGCCCGAGGGGTCTCGGCTTTATAACTTTGCCGAGCAGTTACTTGGTCAGGGGCAAACACGTTTGCTAAATTCTACAAATTTGATACCCTGGCTGAGGAGGACATGGAGTTCTCTCATTCGGTGCTGCAGGGTCATCCGCACTCTCCCGCCCGTTTGGGAGCTTTGGTATAATCCCCATGGTCCTTACGGAGTCCCAGCATCCACTAGGACGTCAGAGAAAATAAGATTTTACTTACCGATAAATCTATTTCTCGTAGTCCGTAGTGGATGCTGGGCGCCCATCCCAAGTGCGGATTGTCTGCAATACTTGTACATAGTTATTGTTACAAAAATCGGGTTATTCTTGTTGGGAGCCATCTTTTCAGAGGCTCCTTCGTTGTTATCATACTGTTAACTGGGTTCAGATCACAGGTTGTACGGTGTGATTGGTGTGGCTGGTATGAGTCTTACCCGGGATTCAATATCCTTCCTTATTATGCACGCTCGTCCGGGCACAGTATCCTAACTGAGGCTTGGAGGAGGGTCATAGGGGGAGGAGCCAGTACACACCACCTGATCCTAAAGCTTTTTAGTATTGTGCCCTGTCTCCTGCGGAGCCGCTATTCCCCATGGTCCTTACGGAGTCCCAGCATCCACTACGGACTACGAGAAATAGATTTATCGGTAAGTAAAATCTTATTTTTCCATTTTATTTCTATTTGTTGCTAAAAACTAATTAAGAAAAGAGAAGATGAGAAAAGCAAAAGGAATAATACTGCCTCAACTAATGAAATTATGAGGGATTTAGAAGAGCTACTGCCTCCTAGTGTGAGATATGGGGCCAATAAATCTGATGAAGAAAAAGGTAAGATTTAGCTCTTAATAACTTATGATAATGGTCTATAAAGTGCACAGAATAAGGATAGGTTTTTTTTAGGATGTAAGTGCTTGAATACAGAAGATTTTACATTTTCAAGTAAATATCATCATCATCATCATCGTTTGTTACGCTCCACAAAACTCAACTGTCCGAGAGTAAGAGTTATGAATCTTGGAAAATAAAATAAAACAAAACATAAAAACAGAATGTATGAGGTTGACAAAAGACATACAGATGTGAGACAGAGGGTAGGGAGGGCCCTGCTCATGAGACTTTAGTCAGTTCATCTCATTCAGTATTTAGGCTACAATAAGTTGTACATTCAGACAGCCAGTCACATGGGCTAATATAGAGTTGGGTGCAATATCTACCAAAAACGTAGATATAAATTGCATCCATAAAAACACGTACGTTTTGTGATATGCAGACCAGCATGTATCCTAAGATGCCTGCAACTGTGCATAAAAATTATCCCACACTCACTACTCAGGGGTGTGGGAATAGCCCTAGTGTTATCAACATGGAATTGGCTTTCCAAGGAATGGGGCTAGGATGGGGTGGGTGGGGGGGGGGGTGTTACAATCTATTTTGTGGGTGTCAAAATAATCACAGATGGATTGTGGATGCAACCCATACCTTCGGATTGTCAGAGACCTAAAATGTGCAGTCTAATGTGCCAACGGTATTCACCAGGACACAGACAGACATGTAGTGGATGTGACACACTTGGGCAGATATGTAGTTGGATATGCTACAGACAGGTAGCTGGATGTGGTGACATAGTCAGGCAGACAGATGAATATGACACAGGCAGGAAGACAGGCATGTGGATGTTATTCAGACAGGTAGGTGATGGGACACAGGTAGGGAGGTCAATCCTTCCCAGGGCAAAGGGATGCAAAGCAGGAAGGTGCAGGCTGGAGAGGCGCTCTCCCTGCTCTGCAGCCCTGCTGATGTCCCCTGATGCTACCGGCTCCTGCGCTTGTCACACTGTATGATAGGCAGTGGCGCCAGCAGCTTGAAGTGTCCCCTCACACCTGTGACAGTGGCAGTGTGCAGGACTTGAAAAGGGAGTGGAGCTACATGTGAATGAGGGACGGAACTACATGGAACTGAGGGGGCAGAGCTACATGGGACCAGGATGCTACAGAGGAGGATAAGCTGCTAAAGATCCGGCCAGACAGATTTTAATAGGTAATTGGAGATAAAGAGAGTGAGAAAGTGCATGTGTGTGTATTTGTGTGTGTATGTATGTGTGTGTGGTATGTGTATTAACGGCACTAATACTATGGACAATATATGTATAAGGGGCACTACTGCTGGGGGCATTATGAGTATAAATAGCACCACTACTATGGGCAATATGTATAAGCGGAACTACTACTTGCGGCATTATGTGTATAAGCGGCACTACTACTGGGGGCATTATGTGTATAAGCGGCACTACTAAACTGATTAAGATTGTACTACTGTGTGGCGTAATTTGAAATGGGGGTATTATTGTGTGGCCATGCCCCGGTACACGCTGTGCATTTGCAAAGTATTGGAGGGTGCAAATGTATAGTTTGCAGGGGGGGATGCACCGAACACCTTAGCACCAGACAAAGTTGCTGCACTTTACTGGGCTTGATGGGCTCCTACACAATATTAAGCACCTGTCCCATGACTTTTGGCACATATCCCATTACTTTTGGCACTTCCGCGTATATTGCAGTGCACATGTACTGTAAGTCATTAGATGTCACATTAATAACAAAAGTATCCAGGAACAAACATTTAAAACCTAGTACTGTCTTTGGTAATTAAGAACTTTGGAGAACTATGTGGTGACTGACATATATGAAGAACATTCTAGAGCACCCATGGATTATTTTTAAGCATAGACTTGTGATTTCACTGTTGCTATTATAAATCACTCTTTAATTTTGGTTCCAGTGATACTGTTCTGCCTTCTGTACGAATTTAAGGAAGATGGTATTGAGGCATCTGCTAGCATGATCTTAATTTCTGTAGAGAGAAGGGAATAGACATGTGGAGCTACTCGGAGATGGAGTGGTGTGGGATAATTAGTAGCATCAATGGGACTAGTATCAAGTAGGTAGTTATAACTTGTAGAGCAGAAAAGTGGTTCTGGACAGGGCGTCGAGGCAGGAAAATTGACTGTAGAGCTGCTAATATAAGAAAATAAAGTTGGGACGTCTCGGAGCTGAGATGAGCAGCACTGGTGGGGACACTTGTTGGAGCATGTCATATCCACTCAGATCACCGCCCATAACATTGCATGTGATATACTGTAATCTAAATGTCATGAATGCATAATTGCTGCAACCCAGTTTATATTTTAACATAATTGCAATGGAAATAAGGCAAGAAGTTATTGCACTGTTTAGTTTTGATCTATGAAACCCACAATTCTGGATTTTTGTTGGCTTTTAATTACCACTAGATCTTGTGGCACCAGGTGTGAGTTATTTATATAGCTGCAATATGTTACTGTTTTCTACATTCTCATGGATGGGAAATTTTTGCTTAACTGGCTAAAAATTCAAAAAGCAGTTAATGGTCTTTGAAATTGCGGAATGTAAATAAACACATGGCACAACACTGTTGATTTTTAATAGACATTTGCAATATTAATAAAAAAATAACATATCTAATTTCAATGTTTGAATTGTTTTCTCTTAGCTGATGAAAAATTCCTCACGACTAAGGCAATCAATGAACCAAGTACTAAGACTAGTGTGCAAGGTGTACCTGTGAAAAATGGCCCACATCTGACTGTTACGAAACCACTAACTCCTTCCCAGCTGATAATAACGTCCTCTACTCAGAAACTTAATATGAAGACCTTAGGGCTGCGGCCGGGACAGGGTAGAGGACGGAGCCCTTCATGAAACTTGTTTGTGAATATTTTAATTTAAAATTTTCAAAAGTTTTTATTTTATTTTCTGCTATACAGGTTGAGTATCCTTTATCCAAAATGCTTGGGACCAGAAGTATTTTGGATATCGTATTTTTCCGTATTTTGGAATAATTGCTTACCATAATGAGATAGCATGGTGATGGGACCTAAGTCTAAGCACAGAATACATTTATGATTCATATACATCTTATACACAGAGCCTGAAGGTAATTTTAGCCAATATTTTTTACAACTTTGTGCATTAAACAAAGTGTGTCTACATTCACACAATTCAGTTATGTTTCATATACACCTTATACACACAGCCTGAAAGTCATTTAATAGAATATTTTTAATAACTTTGTGTATTAAACAAAGTTTGTGTACACTGAGACATCAGAAAACAAAAGTTTCCATAAGTCACTCTCACTCCAAAAATTCCGTATTTCGGAATATTCCGTATTTCGGAATATTTGGATATGGGATACTCAACCTGTATTAATAAATGTTGTAATTTAGCAAATTAAATGCAGTCATATAAAAGCGTGTAAAGCTCAATGGTACATGCTGGCACCAAGAAGTGTTAATTATTAACTGTTAATAATAAAAACTAAAATAAATCATCAATATTTGCCTTTGTTTTTTTTGTGTTTTTTTTAAAATAAGGTCAATGGGGCTTATGTAATAGGTTCCAAGTTAAAGTGTTTTCTTCTAGTTTTCCACTATACAGTATTTAAAGCGAAAATCAGTTATAGGGCAAAACAAGCTTTATACGTAATTACACCTTTAAATTTAGCAGCAAACTCAGAGAAAACTCAGTGGTTCCTGAAACTCGGAACCTACTACGTAAACCCCAATATCTGTGTTACTAATTGAGAATATAACATGTTCCATTGTTTTCCCTCTAACTGCATTCAGCATCTCAAGGCCAGAACAGAAACACTGTATAAAAAACATTGTGGCGTGTGTGTGTACACACAAAGTATATACACAATATACATTGGTATGTACACAATATACAAAGATGCCAAGTTGTCTCCAATGGAGCTAATTAAGTTTGTGGCAAAGTTCTTTTATACAAGCTCTAACACCTAATCGAATCTCATTCATTCACACTGCAGCAATCCACCTATACACAGAACGTTGTCACGCCTCATCGCCTCTCATTACCGCTGTGTCCTAGGCAGACAAGCATTCATTCATTAGAGCAGCACATGGCCAGGAGTGGTCAGGTAAGCAACACCAATTAGCATCACTAATTTCCATTCTCTTTAGACAGAACCAGCGGAACTATTGTAAAGTAATCTTAAAACAACATAATGTACCTTTATTATATTAACCTTACCAAATACATTTAAAAAAAAAATATGTTTATTAAGGAAGAAAATGGAAATACACACACATTACCACAATAACTGTAGAATATTGACAATAGGAAAATACAGGGATATCAATGAAAATGATGATATATAGGAATGTTTATCATAACTTTTGTTCAATACAAATCACATAAGAAATCGAATAAGAGAGTAGAGCTAAGGGGGAGGTTCAAAATGTAAAATGGGAGACTAACAACATTTAGTGTCAGCAAGAAGTCAAATAATGCGATCAGGATAGTACGAGAGTTGAGGCTAAAAGGGCGGTGATCCCTTCATGAGTACCTCAGTATTGTACCATGTATTATGTTTAACTACCTTGCGTATGTTGTCACGAGTTGACTGAGATAGGGATATGATATAGGGCAACCATATTGCAAAGAATTTGGAAGAGTTGGAGTCTGCTCTGAGAGAGCATTCTATCCAGTCCATTTGATATAGATATGTCAATCTAGGGAGCAGAAGAGTCATGGATATAGGGGGTTTATGTATCCACTGAGAAAGTATGGTCTTTTTGGTGGCTGCCGCAATCCGTGCTAATAACAGTTTATTACCTGGGGACAGTGAAAGACAATCAGGATCATACTGATTCCAGAAAGCCCAAATTAAAGTAGCCGTGAAAGAAATATTCAGGGTCGTTGCAATGTAGGTACAAACATATTTCCAGAACAATTGTATTACCGGGCATGACCAGAGGCAGTGGATGATATCGGCACCAGGAGAAGAACATTTGAAACATTGACAGTTATCAGAGATGCCCGTAAGAAATCTAAGACGAGGAGTGTAGTATGCACTATGCAAAATTTTTAAATGCATTTCTGAATAGGAAGAGGAGACTAAATGTTTATTAAGTAGTAAGTGCCAGCGTATTACAGTTTGTAGATCAGTTCCCGGCAAGGTATCTGTCCATTTAGCTAGGCCTGTAGTTAGACTATTCAGATCTATCTTACGCCTGGTGTATGCATAAATAAAGGATGTGGGGCAAGGAGAGTGAGGAGTCAATCATAATTGGGCGTCTAGGGGAAAGTTGTAGTCCGCAGGTCGTAAGCGTAATATCAGTCGCGTTGCAAAATTGCGGACCTGAAAATATGCAAAGAGTGGTATATGTAGGTTCGGAAATCTGAGTTTCAATTGGGACAGGGTGAGTACTTCGGTGCAGGTGACATTCAATAGTTGATATATCAAACGCAAGCCGTGAGAATACCAATTTTTGATAATCGCGTCGGTCTCCCCTCCTTGAAAGTCTGGATTATTTAAGAGTGGTTGGAATAAGGAGCAGGTCACTGTAAGTCCCATGCGTTTTCGTATATCGGTCCATGCCTTACACTGGGAAAATAATAATGGATTCGAACGGAAGGGTTGCAATGAGTCAGGAAAATGTAATATGGAAGGCAGGTTACCATGAGGTAGCATAGATTGCTCTAGTGACAAATTAACATACAGTAGTTGGCAGAGCCTCCAACCCAGTCAATAGCATATCTGTAATTAGCGGCCAGAGAGTAATCTTCTGGACATGGCAAGTTCACACCCCCCAGCGTAGTTGGTTGTTTCAATTTAAAAAGGGCTATGCATGGGCGTTTATTCTCCCAAATAAAAGTATTAAGGGATTTCTTAATTGTTTGGATTTCGCGTTTAGCTAGAAGAAGCGGATGCATTTGGATCGGATATAGTAGACGGGGGAAGGAAATCATTTTATAAAAGTGGCATCTACCTAAATATGAAATTGGTAAGTTTTGCCATCGTGCAAAATCGTCCATCATTTTATTAATAGAGCGAGAGAAATTTAGTGCGTATAGATCGGCTAATTTGGATGAAAAACGTAAGCCTAGGTAGGTTATAGAGCTAGCGGCCCATTTGAAAGGGAATCGGGAGCCCCAATTTTGTGTAGTTTTGGGGCCTAGAGCCAGTGCCTCCGTTTTATCAAAGTTGATTAGGAAGCCCGAGATCAAATGGAAATCACGGAGTATGGCCAATAGAGAGGGGAAGGCCTTTATGGGTTCATTAAAATAAAGTAACAGATCATCAGCAAAAGCCGATACTTTCACTGATTGTGAGCCAATTTCTATCCCTTCCCAAGTAACATCCTGCATGCAGGTGCGTATTAACGGGTCAAGGGCCAAATAAAAAAGTAGGGGAGAGGGGACATCCCTGGTGCGTACCCCTATGTAAGGAGAAGGCGGATGTGTTCAATCCATTAATAGTGAGGTGTGCCTGCGGATTAGAATAAAGCATATTAAAGACTCTAATAAACTCTGCTCCGAATTCTTGAGTATGGAAGATTCTAAGTAAGTGTGTCCAGGATACCCGGTCAAACGCTTTATCAGCGTCGCAACTGACCACTAGCGCTTTAGATGTTGTAGAGCCATCGACACTATGTATTGCTGCAATCGGGGTACGTACATTATGTACTGATGTTCTAGTTTTTACAAACCCGGTTTGGGCAGGATGTAAGATACGTTGCAATATTAATTGGAGTTGAGCGGCCAATAATTTGGTGAATAGTTTTAGGTCCTGGTTTAGAAGGGATATAGGATGATAGGACTGGACAAGTGAAGGGTCTTTACCCGGTTTAGGAAATATTACTATTCTAGCTTCGGTGAATCCCGAAGGGGGAGAGGATCCTTGCAATAATGAGTTAAACAATGTTAGCAAATAAGGCAACATATGAGGAGCTAGCATTTTATAATATTCTGCTCCGAACCCATCAGGGCCCGGCGTTTTCCCATTATGGAGTGATTTAATCAAATATAGCAATTCCGTTTCCGTTACTGGGTCCGTCAATGATGCCCGTTCCTCCTCCATTAATGTGGGAAAGCCTGCTTTTTCCAGAAATAACATATCCTCAGTGGGGTTATCTAAGGGTGCTGCATATAAATTCTTATAATATTGTAAGAAGGTATCAGATATGGTTTGCGTGTTCATAGTTGAAGAAACTGAGTATGTGTGTAAGTGAGTAATGCGAGAAGGGACTGTAGATGATCTCACTAAGTTAGCCAACAATTTGCCTGACTTTTTACCACCACGGAAAAATTTGTTTAGTTGGACATCATAGGAAAAGTTAGCTCGTTCAGTGTATAACGCGTCATAAAGATGTTTTGCGGCCCGCCTCGTGGCTGGAGAATCATGTAATACCATAGCGTCATATGCTGCCGTCAAAGCTTTGCTCAGATCATGCAACTGGGCGTTCAATTGCTTGCGTTTTCTGGAAACATATTCAAGGATTTGTCCACGGACAACTGGTTTGGAAGCCGACCAAAACAAGTTGATGTCGTTGACATGAATTTTGTTATCATTTACAGAGTTAAGGAAGGCCTGGGTAAGAAATTGACTAAAATCTGAGGAATGTTCCAGATAAGCAGGGAAACGCCAATTATGGGATCTAGTCAAAGGGGTATCTAAAGTGATCGAGAGCCAGATTGGGGCATGGTCCGAGAGTGAAATGGGTTCTATCGTAGCATCCACAATATGTTGCAGAAGAGAATCCGCAATTAACCAAAAATCTAATCTAGAAGAGGAGTGGTGAGGGTGGGAGTAGAAGGTATATTCGCGAGCGTCTGGGTTGCGAATTCTCCATGGGTCAGATAGTCGTAAAGAAGAGGTGAGCAGTGTGAGCGAGGTAGGAGTGGCAACAGTAGACAGATTAGGTGTGGACGTCCTGTCAAGACCAGTTGACTGTACACAATTAAAATCTCCCCCCAAAATAATTTCTCCCTCTGCCCAACCCTGCAACTTCGAGTATATATCAGAGAAAAAAAGATGCATTAGGGCCATTAGGGCAGTGCCGTAACTAGGCATTTTAGCGCTGTGTGCAAGAAACGACAGTGGCACCCCCCCCCCCATGTAAGATAGGGGCAGTGCGCACCGTAGACGCGTGAAAAATTTATAGGGGCGTGGCTTCACGGGGAAAGGGCGTGGCCACAAAATAATAGCAATTCATACTACGGTGCACAGTAGTCTACATTATTCAAATTACGCTGCACAGTAGCGCCACTACACCAGGTAGAGCCCCTTATATACATTACAGCAGACAGCGTCCCCCTTTTTACACATTACAGCAGACAGTCCCCCTTTTTACACATTGCGGCAGCCAGTCCCCCTTTTTACACATTGCGGCAGCCAGGCCCCCTGTTTACACATTGCGGCAGCCAGTCCCCCTTTTTACACATTGCGGCAGCCAGGCCCCCTCTTCACACATTGCGGCAGCCAGTCCCCCTTTTTACACATTGCGGCAGCCAGGCCCCCTCTTTACACAATGCGGCAGCCAGGACCCCTTTTTACACATTGCGGCAGGCAGGACTCCTTTTTACACATTGCGGCAGCCAGGACCCCTTTTTACACATTGCGGCAGCCAGGCCCCCTTTTTACACATTGCGGCAGACGGTGTCCCCCTGAGAGAGAGAGAGAGAGAGAGAGAGAGAGAGAGAGGGATATACTTACCCACATTTTATTATGTATTGATTTATTTATTAATTTATTTATTTGTGTATATTAAGCCCAGGGAGGGACCTCCAACTATTATGCCCGGAGAGCGTGGGCGCCGGCCGAATATTAAGCCCAGGGAGGGACCATCCACCGGGGACGGAAGGACCAGGGGAGAGGCCCCTCCACCCGACCCACCCGGCCGGCAGAGGCGCTGACCTTCGTTCCGAACGGATTGTCCCTGACCAAGTCCCCATGACGAGACACTGCGTGCGCTGCCGGCCCCGCCGGCCGGCGGGTGTTCCCCGGCTGTTCAGCCCCGGGGAAGGGGCAGCCCGCCTCCGACTATTAAGCCCGGAGAGCGGGGGCGCCGGCCAAAAATTAAGGCCAGGGAGGGACCAGCCACCGGGGACAGAAGGACCAGGGGAGAGGCCCTTCCACTGACCCACCCGGCAGGCGGAGGCGATGAACCTCGTGACGAACAGATTGTCCCCGGCCAAGTCCCCGGGACGGGACACTGCATGCACCGCTGGCGAGCAAGCTTCGGGTGCGAGGGCACGGGATGCCCCATATGCCCACCCCCGTAGTCAGCCAAATTTTGACTGACTTTGTGGCATTTGGTCATAATATCAGAGATGGTAGCTCAGGCTCCTCTAGTTTCTCAGCTTTACACGTGCAACAAATGTCTGATCTTATAGTTACTCTCTTATAGAAAAGTTCAATGGTGACAACACATCATCAGTAGGCCGAAACAAACTTAACCACCAGCGCCCAATATCTCAACCTGACACCAAAGTGAGAAATGATGACAGCGGACCCCCCCCCCCCCCCCGCCAAGGTGAAGGGGTTACGAAAACCTCCCACAGCGATGACATTCAACCATGGCCAGTGAAGGAACCAGCAAACCTCTGAACCCTGCAGTGCTAGGCTGCAGGTAGGGTAGCCAGAGGAGGTGACCCCTCCAGTCACCATCACCACCCTGCAGGGCCTGTCACACACCCCACCGTGGGGAAAGAGGTAGCTGTCACCCCTCTCCAGAATGGAGAGGACTACGGACAACCTCAATCGAGAGCCCCCACCCGTGCCACAAGCAGGCATCAGGGAATCCAGCAGCCCTCTGGATCCTGAAGTGATGCGGGAGAAAGCTTCAGACGGGGCGTAGAAGCTGCCAGTGTAGGTGACACCTCCGGCCAACATCACCACCCTGCAGAGCCTGTCCCGCACCACACCGCCTAAGGTGGACAAGGATGGCTGTCACCTAACCCCCCCTCCAGGGGGCAGACATCCTCAATCCATCCCCGACCCATGCTGTTTGGCCACCAGCAAGCATTGGGGAATCCAGCAGCCCGCCAGATCTTGCAGTGATGCGGGGGGAGGCTGCAGACGGGGCGGAGCAGCGGCCATTGGAGGTGACCCCTCTGGCCGACATCACCACCCTGCGGAGCCTGTCCCGCACCCCCACCGCCTAAGGGGGGACGAGGGTGGTTATCACCCCACCTCCGAGATGGAAAAGGAACTGACAACCTCCCGCGACAGCCCCCATCCATGCCGCTCACTCGGACTCAAGCAAGCATCGGGGAATCCAGCAGCCCTCCGGATCCTGCGGTGATGCAGGGGGAGGCTGCAGGCGGTGCGACGGCCGGTGGAGCATACCCCTCCAGCCGACATCACCGCCCTTCGGAGCCTGTCCCGCACCCCGCCGCCTAAGGTGGACAAGGGTGGCTGTCACATCCCCCCCTCCGGGATGGAGGGGGGGCAGACATACTCAATCCATCCCCGACCCATGCCGTTCGGCCACCAGCAAGCATTGGGGAATCCGGCAGCCCTCCGGATCTTGCGGTGATGCGGAGGGAGGCTGCAGACGGGGCGGAGCAGCGGCCAGTGGAGGTGACCCCTCCGGCCAACATCACCGCCCTGCGGAGCCTGTCCCGCACCCCCACCGTCTAAGGTGGACAAGGGTGGCTGTCACCTCCCCCCTCCGGGATGGAGGGGGGGCAGACATCCTCAATCCATCACCGACCCATGCCGTTCGGCCACCAGCAAGTATTGGGGAATCCGGCAGCCCTCCGGATCTTGCGGTGATGTGGGGGGAGGCTGCAGACGGGGCGGAGCAGCGGCTGGTGGAGGTGACCCCTCCGGCCAACATCACCGCCCTGCGGAGCCTGTCCCGCACCCCCACCGCCTAAGGGGGGACGAGGGTGGTTATCACCCCACCTCCGAGACGGAAAAGGAACTGACAACCTCCCGCGACAGCCCCCAGCTGTTTTGGGATACAGCAGCCCTCCAGATTCTGCATTGATGCGGAAGGCTACTGGCAGGATCAACAAGGTAGCTCTCAGTAGCCAGTGGTGACAGGGGGTGAGCCAGCCACCGCCATCTCTTAAGCAGCAGGAAACCCCACAGAGAAGAAGGAGCCACACACCAAGCAGGCACCAGCAAGAGGAGTAGGCCCGGTCGATGGCCGTCAGTGCGGGTCAAGTGAGAAGTTTGGAGTCAGAAGGACAGTGGGGCCCGCTCTGTGTGGTGCCCAGGCACCAGTGCACAATTACCACCCCCCAGATAAAGGGGGACAACACCCACTCGATCTCACATTTTTTGCCTCACCCAAAAACCCGTTCACTAGGAAACCAGTGCAAGCCGCCCTGGGCGACAGTTTGGGTAAGCAGCGATTTAAAAAGGTCGCCTCAGGCCTCCCGACCCATATCCCCGCTGGTCGAGGCGAGGGTGAGCCATCCGCCCCCAGGGAACCCCGCTGCCCCCAACCCATCACATCCCGATCTACACCTGACTGGTTTCATCTTGTCCCGGGGGGGGGGGGGGGGTGAAAGGGTGTAAAAATTTCATCTCATAAAGGGCTGTGCCACTCTCCAGGATACTGTCAATGATACATGGGTAGTCCCAGCCCCACTCAGTGCGCAGCTTCCACTGGCTCCCTCCAAATGGGCCTCCCACTCTCCCTTTTTCTACTGGATGGACACCAGCCAGTTTGCTCAGAGACTGTGCTTCTCTCTCACACCATACGAGACCCACCTTTCTCGCACACTTTCTATATCACTCAACCTCCATCCTGTCTGGCTCTTCTCTCCGCAGGGCCACACAGCTGAACCCTTCCATGCAGCCACCTCGCCATGGTGGCACACAGGGCCCTCTCCAGGGGCTCAAGAGGAGCGGACATTGACAGACCACATCCTTGGTTCATGGTGGCACTCGTGCAGTTCCCAGGAAATCATGTGCTCCACCAGTGAGCTTTGCTAGGTGATGGGGACACTTCCCCTGCACCCCTGGTGTTGTCAGGCACCTGCTGGGCTGATAGACAGAGCAGACCATACTGACTACAGTCAGAAACAAGGCCAACCCAGCTCTGGCCAAGAGCACTGGGCGGACATTTGGGGACTAGTAAACCCTTACAGTGGAGGGTTTCCAGACACGCCGTGGGCAAAAGAAGGGCCTTGTACACCTGGAGCTGGCCAGGACCCCTGGGATCCGGCCAAGCAAATGGCCCTTCCCGCCGGGGCGCAGGGAGCCACATCGATCAGGTTGCAGGACAAAGAAAAGAGGACCTTCTATCGAGTACCCATCTTTTCCTGGCTGGACTCTGTTCTCATCCTGTGAATCTCTCAGCAGGGTTCTCTCAGACGTAGCAGGACAGGTGATGCACGTGACACTTTTGCATTACACTCTCCTATTTTCCCCAGGCTCTTGGAACCACTCCCAGCCTGAGGGTTCAGCCATACACACTCATCAGCATGACTTCCACAAATTGCAGTACCCAGTTCAGCACACTGGGGGTGTTGCTCCCAGGAATAGGGAGCCGGGCCAAGCCCGGTCCGCAGGCTCCAACCGGTGCCCGGTGGAGCCCCATTTCGGCCTCGGAGGGGAGATCAGAGGAATGAAAGACTGGAAGTCCCGGTGGGACTGCAATTTCCCTGTCTGCCACAGGGGGGCGCTGCGCCAGGGGACAAGGATCCGGGCCAAGCCCGATCCGCGGGCTCCAACCGATGCCCAAGGAGCCCCATTTCGGCCTTGGAGGAACGAAAGACTGGAAGTCCCGGTGAGACTGCATTTTCCCTGTCTGCCACAGGGGGGCACTGCACCAGGGGAGAAGGAGCTGGGCCAAACCCGGTCCGCGGGCTCCAACCGATGCCAGGAGGAGCCCCATTTCGGCCTCGGGGGAACGAAAGACTGGAAGTCACGGTGAGACTGCGCTTCCCCTGTCTGCCACAGGGGGGCGCTGCACTAGGGGAGAAGGAGCCGGGCCAAGCCCAGTCCGCGGGCTCCAACCGATACCCGGAGGAGCCCCATTTCGGCCTCGGAGGAGAGGTCGGAGGAACGGGAGACTGGAAGTCCCGGTGGGACTGCACTTTCCCCGTCTGCCACAGGGGGGCGCTGCACCAGGGGAGAGGGAGCAGGCCAAGCCCGGTCCGCATGCTCCAATCGATGCCCGGAGGAGCCCCATTTCGTCCTCGGAGGGGAGATCGGAGGAATGAAAGACTGGAAGTTCCGGTGGGACTGCGCTTCCCCTGTCTGCCACAGGGGGGCGCTGCGCAAGGGGAGAGGGAGCCGGGCCAAGCCCGGTCCGCGGGCTCCAACCGATGCCCGGAGGAGCCCCATTTCAGCATCGGCGCCCTGGCCTGGTTGCCTCTGAAAGGGAAGACCTCTCTCTATTGTTCAGCCTGTATCCAGTCTCTGAGCTCCAAGGCATTTTTGTCACAGATCCTTTACTGCAGTTCCAGCCTCTCAGCCACATCACCATCCCCTGAGGATCTGGCCATATCAATATGCCCGAGGGGTTCTTTTCAGGGTAGCAGATCGGGTGGAGTGCGCGTCATTCTAGTGGGCCATGCTCAGATTTTACCCTAGCTCCTGGAAACGTGTCCAGGCACGAGGGATACATGTCCACACTCATTTGGGGGAGTTCCAGAATTGGAAATTCAACACTTTTTATCGAGATAAGTCGAATAGCTCCTCTCCAGCGCCCGTGAAAATTATAAAAAGGGCCCGGCTAGAGCCCGTACTGGAAAAAGTGGGAGGGGGCACGTGCGGCGCCCCCCGGTGGCCGCCGGGCGGAACTGCAGTGGGCCCCAAAAATTATGGGAAGGCGCCCCGGGTTCCCAAAATTACGGGGAGGCGCCCTGACTGCTGCTCCGGCAGGGGGCAGAGGGAGGGGGCACGTGCGACGACCCCCGGTGGCCGCCAGGCGGATCCGCAGCGGGCACCAAAAATTATGGGAAGGCACCCCGGGTCCCCAAAATTACGGGGAAGTGCCCTGACTGCTGCTCCTGCAGGGGGCAGAGGGAGGGGGCACGTGTAGCGCCCCCGGTGGCCGCAGGCAGAACTGCAGCGGGGCCCCAAAATTATTGGAAGGCGCCCCGGGTCCCCAAAATTATGGGGAGGCGCCCTGTCTGCTGCTCCTGTAGGGGGCAGATGAAGGGGGCATGTGTGGTGCCCCCCGGTGGCCACCGGGCAAAACTGCAGTGGGGCCCCAAAAATTATGGGACTGCACCCCGGGTCCCCAAAATTATGGGGAGGCACCCTGACTGCTGCTCCTGCACGGGGCAGATGGAGGAGGCATGTGCGGCGTCTCCGGTGGCTGCCAGGTGGAACTGCAGCTGGGCCCCAAAATTATTGGAAGGTGCCCCGGGTCCCCAAAATTATGGGGACATGCCCTGTCTGCTGCTCCTGCAGGGGGCAGATGAAGGGGGCACGTGCGGCGCCCCCGGTGGCCGCAGGCAGAACTGCAGCGGGGCCCCAAAATTATTCAAAGGCGCCCTGGGTCCCCAAAATTATGGGGAGGTACCCTGTATGCTGCTCCTGCAGGGGGCAGATGAAGGGGGCACATGTGGCGCTCCCCCGGTGGCCGCCGGGCGGAACTTCAGCGGGGCCCCAAAAATTATGGGAAGGCACCCCGGGTCCACAAAATTACGGGGAGGCTCACTGACTGTTGCTCCTGCTGGGGGAAGATGGAGGGGGCATGTGCGGCGCCCCCGGTGGCCGCCGGGCGGAACTGCAGCAGGGTCCCCAAAATAACGGGGAGGCGCCCTGACTGCTGCTCCTGCAGGGGGCAGAGGGAGGGGGCACGTGCGGTGCCCCCAGTGGCCGCCGGGTGGAATTGCAGCAGGGCCCCAAAAATTATGGGAAGGCACCCCGGGTCCCCAAAATTACAGGGAGGCTCCCTGACTGCTGCTCCTGCTAGGAGCAGAGGGAGGGGGCATGTGCGGCACCCCCAGTGGCAGCCGGGCGGAACTGCAGCGGGGCCCCAAAAAATTATGGCAAGGCACCCCGGGTCCACAAAATTATGGGGAGGCACCCTGTCTGCTGCTCTTGCAGGGGCACACATGGAGCCCCCTGGTGGCCACCGGGCAAACTGCAGTGGGGCCCCAAAATTATTAGAAGGCCTCCCGGGTCCCCAAAATTACAGGGAGGCTCCCTGTCTGCTGCTCCTTAAGGGGGAGGGGGAATGCACAGCACCCCCGGTGGCTGCCTGGTGTAATTGCAGTGGGCCCCTAAAATATATAAATCTATATTTTTTTAGAGAACCAATCAGTTGCTTTAACATATAATCTTCATTGCACACACATACACACAGTATGGTCTGGTAAATGTGATTCTCGAGGACATGCCCGATTTTGATGCTCGGTAGTTGGGACATGCCCTTACGATCACCTACTGGGGTCTGACTTGTGGGGACCTCATTTCAGGTCCCCACCATGTTGAAAGTCCCACCAGTGTTGGTGTGCTGTCCGGTCTGTGTCCCCATAAGGATAGGAATACGAGTGCACACACACACACACACACACACGTAATTCAGACCTGACCGCTGCTGTGTGTTTTCGCACAGCAGGCGATCAGGTCCAAACTGCGCATGCACCGCAATGCGCAGGCGCCTCGCACGGGTACAAAGCGGATTGCCGCTAAACAATGGGTTTGTGTGATGAATCCGTTCACACGGGCAATCGCAAGAAGATTGACAGGAAGAAGGCGTTTGTGGGTGTCAACTGGCAATTTTCAGGGAGTGTCTGGAAAAATGCAGGCGTGTCCATGCGTTTGCAGGGAGGGTTCCTGATGTCAATTCCAGTCCCGGACAGCCTGATGTGATCGCAGCGGCTGAGTAAGTCCTGGGCTGCACAGAGACTGCACAAAATCAGTTTATACAGCTCTGCTACACATGCGTTTGCACACTTGCACAGCAAAAATACACTCCCCCTGTAGGCGGCGACTATCTGATCGCAGTAGTGCAAAAATCGCTTGCTAGCGATCAGGTCTGAATTAGGCCCTAGATACGCACACATACATACATATATTTATCTAAATATAGGGGACACACCAATATTTATCTTGCCTCCGGGCAACTGGGACTAACTTACGCCACTGTATTATATACATATATAAAAAATATGTATGTGTATAATATATATATATATATATATATACACAAACAGAAAACCCTGCACTCACCTAAGCAGCGTCACAGCCCACCGCACCCCAATCCCTGGGAATGGCGAGTGCAGTGGTTCCTCGTGTTTGTTAATATATATATATATATATATGTACAGCAGCAGCCGGCACTCCTCCAAAAGAATCAACTTGCTCAGGTGCCAGAACAGTAGATATGTAGAAATTCAATGCAGGAACGGCACTCAGAGACAACAGCAGGTCAAAAAGCGTGTATTAGAAGTCTACGATCGTTTCGGAGCACAAAGCTCCGTCGTCAGGACAAATGTTGTTATTTGTCCTGACGACGGAGCTTTGTGCTCCGAAACGATCGTAGACTTCTAATACACGCTTTTTGACCTGCTGTTGTCTCTGAGTGCCGTTCCTGCATTGAATTTCTATATATATATATATATATATACATACACACATCATACACTGTTACATGCAAGTGAGGGCATGGCAAGAAAAGTATAGCAGCACTTGCCCACATATAGATGTAGATAGGGAACCCCTCTCCCTTAAATAGATCCCAAGTCGTTTAATGATTTTTAATATACAGTACAGTATCAGCAGTATCTGAGTTGACCACAGCAGGCGCCCCTGCTCCTCACCTTGTGTCCGGAGCAGAGCTGAGGAGAGGAGTGCACTCAGCAGCTGCAGCGCTGTAAAGGGCCCCATACACTACAACGATATGTCTGAGGCTGAAGTCGGAGGTGATTTCCCTTGAACTTCCAGGAGCTTCCCGGGAGTGGTTCTATACGATTCCATATGATTTGGTACATTTTGCATGCGATATATCATATGCGATCCCAGCCATGCCTGCGGGAACCGACATATCACGAGTGCCACACTAACGATCTAGAGGAGCCGATTCGACCCTCACGGGAATACACATCGGATCGGATACACCTCCAAAATGCCCGATTTCACCCGATATATCGGCGCGAATGCCCGAAATTGGATGAAATCGGGCATTATCATTCTAGTGTATGGGGCCCTTAAGAAACTATTGTATGCACTGCAGCAGCTTCCCTGAAACCGGATCTCTGTGGCTACCCCCTGCCGCGACCACTGACTAAAGCCCCAAGGGCAGTGCTGCGTCGTGGCAGCAGCATAAATCGGCCCGGCAGGTGGGACTTTACTGAGACATGCACCAGTGACATCGGTCATTTGCGCCGATAAGTCACGCGCAGGGGGGTTTTCAGGTACTCAGAACCCCCCCCCCCCCCCTGCGTGCGCGTATGCACCTTATTTTGCCCAACACAGTAATGCCCCTTGGATCATTTTAAGACTCAAACAGTATTGCCCATTGCACCTTATTATCCCTTGGATCATTTTATGACTCAAACAGTATTGCCCATTGCACCTTATTATGTTCCACACAGTAATACCCCTAGCACGATGCCTCACTTTGGCACTGTACCTGCTGGTGGTGATGGGGTTGTTTCATGCTGCTGGTGTGCTTCCTTGCCAACACTGCTGCAGCCGCATCCCCAGCAATGCTGTGTCATTTTTGCCTCCTCCCTCCGGGTTTCATCTTAAATGTCCCTCCCCAAATGGCCGCCACCTCCTCTAGCATCTCTAAAAACTGCTTTCTCTCAGGCAGTGTCCATTTTTTTGAGGGAAGTTTCCAAAGTATTCTATTCGGCCAACCAGGCCACATAGAATACTGCAGCAGTGTTCACACAATGGCCGCGGGCACTGAACATAAATGTGAATCTAGAAGATGGTGACAGGTTATCTTAACAGTAATTCTATAGTTATTTCAAACAGGGGCAGATTAACAGAGGAGGAGTCCCTTGTGCAGACACTGTGCGAATGCGCAGGCCTCTGGAAACTTTTAACTCACCATGTTTCGGTGACTAATACCAACTGCCAAATTGCTAGAGATGAGTGGGTTCGGTTCTCAGAGAACCGAACCGTACCGAACTTCAACATTCGAGTCCGGTTCCGAGCCAAGTTGGGTTTTCCCGCCTGACTCGGAAACCAGAACGAGGCAAAACATCATCATGCCGCTGTCGGATTCTCGCGGTGTTTGGATAACATATAAGGAGCCGTGCGTCCCTGCAATTTTCACTTCGGCATTGGAAAGTGTAGAGAGAGGACGTGTCTCTGTCCTCAGTGCCCTCTGTGGTAGTGTATTGTGCTGTATTTGTCCAGTCACAGTGTTTGTGTCCTCTTGCTGCCATATGTCCATTGCTGCTGTGTTGTGCTGCATCAGTTCAGAGGTGGTGTATTGTGCTGCATCAGTCCAGTGGTAGTGTCCTGTGCATCAGCCATCAGTCATTCCAGTGACCAGGCCGTCACAGTGTTTGTGTCCTCTTGCTGCCATATGTCCATTGCTGCTGTGTTGTGCTGCATCAGACCAGTGGTAGTGTCCTGGCCATTAGTCATTCCAGTGACCAGGCAGTCACAGTGGTATATGCTGCTGCTATATGTCCACTGCTGCCGTATTATAATAATAATAACAACAACAAGTCCCTTACAGTGTTGCTGTGTTGTGCTGCATCAGACCAGTGGTAGTGTCTTGGCCATCAGCCATCAGTCATTCCTGTGCCGCATATTGTGTTATACAACTCCCAAAAAATAATGGAGAACAAAAATTTGGAGGATAAAAAAGGAATAGATCAAGAACCACTTCCTCCTAGTGCTGAAGCTGCTGCCACTAGCCATGACACAGACGATGAAATGCCATCAATGTCGTCTGTCAAGGCCGATACCCAATGTGATAGTAGAGGGCATGTAAAATCCAAAAAGCCAAAGTTCAGTAAAAAGACCCCAAAAAAAGAAATTTAAATGGTCTGAGGAGAAAAGCAAACTTGCCAATATGCCATTTACGACTTGGATTGGCAGGGAATGGCTGAGGCCCTGGACTATGTTCATGACTAGTGGTTCAGCTTCACATGACGATGGAAGCCCTCATAACTGAGGCCTTGACACTTCTGTTGGTGTTAGACGTGTGTCCGGTATCCGCCATTAGTACAGTGGGATTTAGACAATTGATGGAGGTATTGTGTCCCCCGGTACCAAATCCATTCTAGATTTCACTTCACTAGGCAGGCGATACCGAGATTTTGTCATTTAATTCCAGTGATTTTGCCAATTCATTCCAGTGATTTGGACGTATAATTCCAGTGATTTGGACGTATAATTACAGTGCTTTTGCAGTATTATTACAGTGATTTTGCAGTATAATTCCAGTGATTTTGCTATGTAATTCCAGTGATTTGGACGTATAATTCCAATGATTTTGCCATTTAATTCCAGTGATTTGGACGTATAATTCCAGTGATTTGGACGTATAATTCCAGTGGTAATTGTTTGTGTCGCTTGGCTTAGTCATACAGTTACCTCGTTGCACCTCTTCGACATCTTTGCATGAGGTGCTGTTTGAGGCCTAGTTTTTGAAAAGTGCCATCCTGTCTGACACTGCCGTATGAGTCCAGGGGTACTGCTGTATTAGTCCTGGGGTACTGCCGTATAAAATTCACCAATCATAGAATTTTTTTAAAAATGACAGGGGCGTGCTGGAGATGCTGTCAGTGGACTGAACAATTGCGGCCCACTCTCGACATTCAGTTACTGCGTGACACTATTAGATGGGCCAGGTGGTTGTGTCGCTTAGCATAGTCATACAGCAAACTCGGTGCATCTTTTTTCTTCTTTGCATCATGTGCTGTTTGGGGACTATTTTTTTAAAGTGCCATTCAGTGGTACTGCCATTTAATTCCAGGGTTTGGACGTATAATTCCAGTGATTTTGCAGTGTTATTGCAGTGATTTGGACGTATAATTCCAGTGATTTTGCCATTTAATTCCAGTGATTTGGCAGTATAATTCCAGTGATTTGGCCGTATAATTCCAGTGATTTGGCCGTATAATTCCAGTGATTTGGACATTTTATTCCAGTGATTTGGACGTATAATTCCAGTGATTTTGCCATTTAATTCCAGTGATCCTGCCATTTAATTCCAGTAATCCTGCCGTATAATTACAGTGGTACTGGCGTATATTTACTGTGATCCTGCCGTATAAATCCAGTGATCCTGCCGTATAATTCCAGTAATCCTGCGGCATAATTACAGTAGTACTGGCGTATAATTACAGTGATCCTGCCATATAAATCCAGTGATCATGCCGTATAAATCCAGTGATCCTGCCGTATACTTACAGTGGTACTGGCGTATTAATCCAGTCCAGTGATACTGCCGTATATATACCCTGTTGTAAAGCCGATTACTGATGCCATAATAACTATGCTGGTGTTAGACGTGCATCCGGTATTTACCATTAGTGCAGTGGGACTGCAGTGCCAACCCTTGATGGGCCAAGAATTTGTGCCGCACACTTGTTTCGCTTAGCTTAGTCATACAGCTACCTCATTGCCCTCTTTTACTTCTTGGCATGATGTGCTGTTTGGGGACTATTTTTTTTTAAAGTGCCTTAATTCCAGTGATTTTGCAGTATAATTCCAGTGATTTTGCAGTATAATTCCAGTGATTTTGCCATTTAATTCCAGTGATTTGGCCGTATAATTCCAGTGATTTTTACGTATAATTCCAGTGATTTTGCCATTTAATTCCTGTGATTTGGACGTATAATTCCAGTGATTTGGACGTATAATTCCAGTGATTTTGCCATTTAATTCCAGTGATTTGGATTTATAATTCCAATGATTTGGACGTATAATTCCAGTGATTTGGATGTATAATTACAGTGATTTTGTTGTATAATTCCAGTGATTTGGATGTATAATACCAGTGATTTTGCCATTTAATTCCAGTGATTTGGACGTATAATTACAGTGATTTTGCCATTTAATTCCAGTGATTTGGACGTATAATTTCAGTGATTTGGATGTATAATTATACAGTGATTTGGACGTACAATTACAGTGATTTTGCTGTTTAATTCCAGTGATTTGGACGTATAATTCCAGTGATTTTGCCATTTAATTCCAGTGATTTGGACGTATAATTCCACTGGGGCATAGTTTTTGTAAAGTGCCATCCTGTCTGCAACTGCAGTGCCACTCCTAGATGGGCCAGGTGTTTGTGCCACCCACTTGTGTCGCTTATCTTGGTCATGCAGCCACCTCGGTGCAACTTTTAGGCCTAAAATCAATACTGTGAGGTGTGAGGTGTTCAGAATAGACTGGAAATGAGTGGAAATTAATGTTATTGAGGTTAATAATACCGTAGGATCAAAATTACCCCCAAATTCTGTGATTTTAGCTGTTTTTATGTTTTTTTCAAAAATCATCCAGATCCAAAACCAAAACCAAAACACGAAATGGTGGTTTTGGCAAAACCAAGCCAAAACCAAAACACAAAAGTGGAATTAGAACCAAAACACGAAAAGTGCCAGCCGCACATCTCTACAAATTGCAGAAGTAATTTCCCCAGTGATTTTTGTCACAGCGCCGATTCAGGACTGCAGAAAGGTAAGTAATGAAACAAGGGTGCAGTGTGGGCTCCCCTAGACCCAGGGGCCCATGTGCACTGCACACACTGCACCAATTATTTATACTGTAGATATGCCAATGACTTCAAAGTACAAACATACTGTACTCATTTAGTTGTGTGGCTTTACTGTAAAAGTGTGATTTGAAAAATAAATAATACACCTACAGTAACTTAATCTAATCGTTTGAGCTATGTAACCACCCTTATTTTAAATGATGGTTAACAGCAGATAAAGTAATATCTGTTTGTTCTCACACCTTAACTGTAAATGGACAGATTTCTCTCTGCCAGCTCTTTTTTCCAAGCATTCTTCTGATTTCAGTGACTTTCCCATGAGCTCTAGTAGCTCTAAATGTGAAATGTCAATCAACTCCATCCACACCCCTGACAATCTTATACCTTAACAGAAATGGATAAAAATAATTCTTACAGCACACTGCAATGGGCCAGCAAAAGAGACTTGCATCCTACATTATATTAAAATGCAGAGATCTGTTACATACATTTGCAAACATATGGTAAGCCATCAGCCACAGCAAGGCATCTCTGCTCTGTTCTACACTACATGATAATAGCACCATTTTGGGTTATATATAAATATATTCTAAGTTGAGAGCCAACTCACCTATAGGCATCTGAAGAAATTATTTAAAAAATCTTTAAGGGGTGGAGGGTCTGATTTAGAGATGGATGCAGTACACACAATGCTGCATCTTTGGACGCAGATGCTTTGTGTAAATATGCCAATTCCGCAGGACGTATTTTGTGGGGATCCGGTCTTTAGGTCGAGGGTAAGTAGGTAGACACTGTCTAGGTAGACCACTATTGGTCAACAGTAAGAAGGTCGACATGGTTTCTAGGTCGACAGAGACTCTAGGTCGACATGTTCCTGGTGGACATGACATAAGGTCGACATGAGTTTTTAACCTTTTTTTCTTAATTTTTTGAAGTTTGTCATACTTTACAATCCACGTGGACTACAATTGGGAATGGTAACCGAGCCATGGGAAGTGAGCCATGCAAGGGGACCCAGAGCACTAATTGGGGTTCCTGGTCACTTTACGGTGAAAACGACACCAAAAATAAAATAAAAAACTCATGTCGACCTAGAGTCCATGTCGACCTAGAAACCATGTCGACCTACTTACTGTCGACCAATAGTGGTTGACCTAGACACTGTCGACCTAAGGCTAATCTACCTAACATACCACACCCATTTTGTATTAATAGACTGCAAGCTTTTGTGATCTGCTGCTGCTCCTTAGGACACATCATCAGATCACTCTGCAAAAAACATCATCCATCTGTGTAACTCTTAGGTTATGCTAGAACGCCAGTGTTTTCAATCTGCCATGGCCAGTTAATATGCATTGGAAGATACACACCCTGACCAAGGCATGTGTAAAAAATGGGGGTGACATGCCCTCATTTTGTTGAATGGTTCCCATTGCCAACCCTGCTATGCTGCCAAAACAGCCATATCATGTTAATCATCCAGCAACTTGGAGGCACTGCATACGACAATGCATGAAGCATTCTGCACATGCACAGACCGTGTCCTGCACATGCATAGTGCAGCCACCATCAGAATACAGTAGTATGCAAACCGTCAGATTTGTAAATACCCTTCTCTAAAACAGGCCCTGAGCTAGCAAATTTAAGGTGTAATTAGTTGGTTTAGTGGAGTGGTGGTTCAAGAGCTGGGCTAGCAGAGCTATTACCTGAGGCACTGCAGCCATGGAGAGCAGCCGCAGTCACCCTGCCAGTACAGCTACCGTTAGATTACTACCACCTCGGCACCCTGCCAGCACTGTAGTGTGCAGGCCAACAGTCTGCTGGCAGTAGGGCCCAGCAAATCTCCATGGATGCGTGACAGAAGCCTTGTGCGCATGTATCTTTTCTCCATGCCACTCCACAGACATGAAGAGGAGAGAGAAGAGGAGCATGCAGGCTGTCCAAGAGGAGAGTAAGTTGGAGGGTGAGGTGATACAGGACAATGGAGTTACAGGGGACAGGACGTTAAAGTTACAGGGGACAGAATTCTGGAATTATGGAGGGCAGGACACTAGAGTTACAGGGAACAAGATGCTGGAGTTACAGGGGATAGGATTTCTAGAGTTACAGGGAACAGTATGCTTTAATTACAGAAAGCAGAAGGCTGGAGAGACACAGGGGCAGGAGGCTAGAGATACACAGGGGGCAGAAGGTTGGAGTGATGGCAGGAGGCTGAAGTGGTATGGGGCTGGAGTGATGGCAGGAGGCTGGAGTGTCAGGGGTCAGGAGGCTGGAAAGACAGGAGAATATAAAAGACAGGGGGCAGGAGTCTGGAGCGGTGGTAGGGACCTGGAGTGAGATAGGGCTGGAGTGATGGCATTAGGCTGGAGTGACATGAGGCAGGAAGCTGGAAAACAGAAGGCTGGAGTTATGTGAGGATGCTAAAAAGACAGGAGGCTGGAGAGACATGAGTCAAGAGATTGGAGTGACAAGATGCTGGAATTAGAGGGGGCAGGAGACTGGAGAGACAAAGGGGGCAGAATACTGGAGAGCCACATGGAGCAGGAACTGGAGTGATCGCAGAGGGCTGGAGTATTGGCAGAGGGCTGTAAAGACTGGAGGTTGGTATGACAGGTGGCAGGAAGCTGGAAAGACAAAGGGCTGCAGAGACATGGGACATGAGGCTGGAAAGTCAGGAGGTTGGAGAGACAGGAGACACAGGATGCAGGAGGGTGGAGGGGACTCAGGGCAGGTGGTGACACAGAGGGCTGAACCTATGTTGACATTGGTTATACTCCTACCCAAACAGGCATCTTCTAGACCATGTGATTTCCTACATGATTAGTGAATACCAACTTAAAACACGGTCTGCCAAGGGAGGATACACTTATTCAAAGGTTCTCCGTTGCAGAGAAACCACCATGAAAGTAGAATGTATTTTATTTAGTTCACACAAAAACAGTATAGATTTTAAGGGGCCGCTTAAAGTGGTCCAAGAGAGGAGGTGGAACTCAACCCCCCCCCCCCTCTCCCCCCCCCCGTCACCTCAATGGATGCAACATCATTAGCCCCTCCCATTTTCCAAACCCCTTCTTCTGTTGCTCCTTTCTGTTAGTCCATCCATTAGCTGCCTGTATGCTATTGATTTCCATATAAATTAGTTCTACTGATACAAAATTCTATTAAAAAAACTACACCAACATATGTATATCTCTTCTCATATCTTACAATATCTCCGAGCTCACCACTTGATTTTGCACAACTCTGCATCTCTCACATACACACATTACCTACTCTCAGTAATGGTTACAGGACTTTTTCATGCAGCACCCTCCAGTCTCCAGACCTTTAAGTGTTCCCTGGGAACTCACCTCTTCAGGCATCATATTCCAGAACAACCCACATTACCTCCATAAGCTATTCTACCCAATTACCTTCTACACAGTCCACACATACCTTTACATATTTTCTCTTTCTACACTTATACACCTCTTGTCCCCAGACCAACATGCTGTGTAATTGGATCATAGAGCCCACCAAACACCTCTGCAATCTGGCTGGACTTGTATTATACACATGCCTTCATCGATTCATCCCTCAGTGGGATATTTCATTTCACTCTGTGCTCTGTAAAGTTGCCACAGTGACAGTCTAGGTTACTAAAGTACCTAGCTATACTTTTGGATAAATAATACAGGAATTTCTATTGAAATCTTGCTTGCTTTGGATCAGCTACGTTAATCTCAGATCCTCCCTGTGGAACCTTTGGGGACTATTAAAACTTTGGAGGCTGCACTAGAGAAGCCAGTCCGACCCCATTTTTGTAATTCCAGGATTAAGGATTGAAAAAATCTCAATCCCGGAATTGAAGAGCATGCTCTAAAAAAAGAAGTCGGAAAGGGTATCAGTTTATCCATCACATAGCTCTCCCCTGACACAGCTTATCAATCATACAACTCTCGCGCTAACACAGTTTATCCCTCACACTGCTCTCATCCTGACACCGCTTATCCTTCAAACAGCGCTCGCCCTGACACCGCTCTCTCTTTGACACCACTTATCTCTCGTACAGCTCTCCCCCTTGATGCACGTTATCCCTTCATGTGTATGAAGTGCCGGCGCCAATGCAGCACCATGACACCGCACTGTAGTGTATGGCCAGAGTCAAGGACAGCCCTGGATTGTGCCCGGTAATGGCGGCTTCCCCTCCGCAGGATGGCTGCGCTGCTGGAGCAGGGAGTGTGGAGGCAGTTGGGCACCTCAGATCTCCGGCGTGGGGGGGGGGGGGGGGGATGCTGTTTGGTGCGAGAGATCTCTGGCACACAGGGGGAGGAGGGGGAAATGCAGTGTAGTGGGACAGAGTGTAGGTGGAGCAGCGGCGCTTGCACCTGAAGGCAGTACGGGGCCATGGCAGCCGCAACCCTGCACCCACCACAGTCACACCACTGCCTGCACTGTACCCTCGTGCACCACAGTAGCTTTTGGGGGGAGCACTCTCCACACACACACACACACACCCTGTGCGGGCAGGGATGGGGGAGCCCTTGGGATAGGGGGTCCTAGGGTAATGTACCCCCTGGGCCCCCCCCTTAATCCGGCTCTGAGCATGGGGCGTCACACCTTCTGCATACATTACTGATCCGAACCGCGTCCTAGGATGCAGTATCGGATCATCTCCCACACCAATCGGCTTGCTGAATGACCCATGGGGTCTCGCAAGCCGGCTGACAAATTTGTTAAACAAAGGCCAGGAAATCTCCATTCTCTGACAAAGATGCTGGCCTCTTCCCTCCCCTACAACACTAATAACACACCTTCATCTTAAAAATCAGATGCCATTGCCGTCCCCTCCCTGCCCCCAAATGACATCAGACTGTCAATCACTGACAGTCTGATGCAATTCTGCGTCTGCCATCGCAGAACCATACTGTACATCAGTGCCGAAACTAGACATTTTGGTGCTGTGTGCAAGAAACGGCATCGGCGCCCCCCCCCCTTTATGTAAAATAGGGGCAGTGTGCGCCGCAGATACACGTAAAAAAATATAAGGGTGTGGCTTCATGGAGAAGGGGTGTGGCCACAAAATTATACCAATTCATATTACGGTGCACAGTAGTGTCCATTATTCAAATTACGCTGCACAGTAGCACCATTACACCAGGTAGAGCCCCTTTGCACATTACGGCAGGTGTCGTCCCCTTTTTACACATTATGGCAGACAGCGTCTCCCTTTTTACACATTATGGCAGACCGCGTCCCTCTTTTTACACATTTACGGCAGAAAGCATCCCTCTTTTTATACATTACAGCAGACAGTCCCCCTTTTTACACATTATGGCAGGTGGAGCCCCCTTTTACTCATTACAGCAGGCAGAGCACCTTACATCCCCCCCTACCATTAGGCTGTAATGTAGTGTACTTTAGTGTAGTGTACTTTAGTGTAGTGTACTGTAGTGTAATGTAGTGTAGTGTAGTGTAATGTAGTGTAGTGTGTGGGAAGCCACTTACATGATTTCTCCTTCTTCCTGTGGCTGTGCTGCTTCCGGCTCCTGACCCAGAGCTCCCTCTGTACACTGCACTGCAGGCCAAGGGAGAGGGCGGGCCGCGGGAGCACAGTACATGGGGGGGAGCGATGGAGGGGGGGCCGTGGGAGCACAGTACACATGGGCCAAGAGAGGGGGCGGGCCGCCGGAGTGCAGTAGAAAGGGGCGGGCAGTGGGAGCGCAGCACATGGGGATTTATTGATAGCCAGCGCTGCCGCTAACTGTATGAGGCAGAGGCTTTCGCTGATTAGAGCTTGTCTGCAGGTGCCAAATGCTGGAAAAGCACATAGAGGAGGGGGATCGGGAGGTGCGTCTGTCAACAGGGAGAATATGCGCTGTAACTGGGTGTGCACTGTGGGCCATGCCCCTCCTGCACACACCCAGTTACGGATCTGCTGTACATGCACAGTTCCGAGTCTGGCACATGCACAAAGTACTGGACATTGGTACTTTGCGCTATGTGCCGCAGATCCATTGGGATTTGAATGAGGGCCTGCATGCACAAAACACGTCACTGTGCATGCAAATCTGTTATCTGTCATTTGTATAAAATGGCGCTAAACAAGACAGTACTACTCATAATGTTTTTTTAAAGGGAGTTCTTCCTCTTCAGTCTCAGATATGAGGATTACTATGTAATGAAAAGAACAAACACAAAATATCCTTGTTGTGTAATACAGTTATAACAACGGATCAGTAGATAATATAGCCCATATTAGATTTAGAAACTAACTGATCTCAAAGTTTACGGGGTTGCCCCCCAAACATTACACTCACACTTAGCGGAATGTAATAGGGTGTGAGAACCAGAGACAGAGATTTTGTGAGAGTTCTCCTGTTTTTTTAAAGTGGCAATCATTTACATGGCAAAAGCAGGTTGATTTTGCCATGTAAATGACTGCCACTTTAAAAAAACAGGATAACTGTCACAAAATCTCTGTCTCTGATTCTCACACCCTATTACATTACACCCTTAGTAGGAGAATATACAGGAAAATCAGAAAATCCTGGTTCTAATTTGTATGTGATGCCCTCTTAATTATACACTCACAAACAAATGAGCACATCGGCTTTCACCTTAGATGGTAAATGACCTCCCCAGTACGGTCTTCCTTAGCGCCATTGTATACAATTGAACTGTTTTCTGTATACAGTATGTAATCACTGGGGACTACAAGGTGTGGTTTCCATTGTAATACATAGGCTGCTTCTTGTGAGCATTAAAGATTACACCATCTATATCTGTAAAATCTGTTAACTATCTTTTGCCGTCAAATGACCCCACATCAGTACATTATGACTAATTCAGTGCAGTACAAAACTTCACTATCTCCATTTATGGAATCACTGATGAAAAAGTTTAACTGCCCAGTATCTCAATGGAGGTTTTGTTTTAGTGTCTCTCACTGGGAAATGAGAAAACCTTGAATGTCAATAATGTTTATATTCTCTTAAACCCCATCTACTACGTAACTCTGCAGTTCTTGATTCTAACCTGGAGTATAGTGTCCATTTTAGACATCTTACTAAAGATTCTAAAACAGACAAGTGTTGGTGTTGCCTATAGAAACCAATCAGTTTCTATAAGTTTTTAGAATGCAATAGAGATATGCTAGGAGGTTTCTGATTGGTTGCTATGGGCATCATCACCGTTTATTTTTTTAGTAAATCTACCCCTATGTGTCATCTTCAAAAACAGTCAGCTATGTTATGGTCAAGTGGTAATTCTTTTTTTTTTTAATGAATAACTCAAAGTCTAATGAATGTGGCACCATGAAAATTGCCACATTACATAATAAGTGCTTTAAGTCCAGAAAAGCAGAGCACATCTACAGTTTTGTGTTTCATTCTTCCCTTCAACCCTGGTGACTGCGAAAGTACACTTAATTCAATCTTCGTTATCAGTGGGGGTTTAGGTGCGGACTAGCAGGTCAGGCGTTCGGGGCACTGCTTCACACTGGATGGATGTGAGGTAATAGAGCCAGGAGTCAGTGGCACATGCACACAAACACATATACATACATATACACATACACACACTCTCTATCTCTCTATAGAGGCGCTCTACCTGGTGCAGTGTGTATAAGTGGCTACCTACTGCAATGTCTATAAGAGGCTCTGCCTGGTACAATGTGTTTAAGGGGCTACCTGGTGCAATGTGTATAAGAGGCTCTACCTAGCATAATGTGTATAAGGGGCTCTATCTGGTACAAGTGTATAAATGGCTCTACCAGGTGTAACGTATGTAAGGGGCTCTACCTGGCGTAACATGTATAAAATGGGCTCTACCTAGTGTAATGTTTATAAGATGGGCTCTATCTGGTGTAATGTGTAAAAAAGCAGCTCTACTTGGTGTTACATGCTTTAAAAGGGATCAACCTGGTGTGATGTGTATATGAGGCTCTACCTGGTGTAATGTGTATAAGGGACTCTACCTGACACAGTGTGTATAAAGGGCTCTACCTGGCATAACATATGTAAGGGGCTCTATCGCGCATTACATGCATAAAAGGGGTTCTACCTGATGTAATGTGTATAAGTGGCTCTACCTGGCATAATGTGTATAAGGGGCTCTACCTGGTGTGTATATGGAGTTCTACTGTGTGGTGTAATGTGACTGACGGACCCTACTTTGTGGTGTAATGTGAATTGGTACAATTCTGTGGCCACGCCCCTTTCCCATGAAGCCATGCCCCTATATTTTTTACTATCATCATTGACATGCACTGTCCCTGTTTAGAATGGGGGGCGGGATGGCGCCAAAGGAAACGTTTGCCCTGGGCACCACAAGGTCTAGAACCGGCCCTGTTTGCTATGTCTAGAAATTGTAAAGGGAAAATATATATATAAAATAACAACAAACACGTTTTTTTTATTGCATTCATATCAGCATTGCAGTTTAATTATCAATTAGATGCAGCACTTTATTACAAATGCTTGGGAAACATTGAATGGAAACAGACTCTCTTACTAATATCCAAATGTATCACCTACAATTAACATATCATTGTACAGTGTTGGTTTATACAGTACCAATTAGCACAGTACAACACATTCAGGTTTGAGTTTAAATGTATAGAAGATAAGCTAAATAAGCGATAGCCATTAGTCAGTGGTCACCAAAATTTATTATCCAAACCTTTATTCACAGGCCATTTGCTTTTAGTTTTGTTCCTTGTAAAATTAATTAAATCAGTGTGTAAAAATATGCAAAATTAAAAGACAAGATTGTTAAATAACAGTTGGCCAATCAAATTCTCAGAGTTTATCTTTGCAATCCACTATTCTAAGTAAATCCAGCAATGCACCAAAATGATAATCTGTTATTCTAGAGAGCGCAGATACTGGTAGCAGTGATTTAATGCAATTCTGTCATCAGTTTGCAGATTAGTAATGGCCTGTACCATAAAAAGTATTCTGGGTCTGTTTTCTACTTTTTTTTAAATGTATGGTATATTGTTATTGAATTATTGACATCATTTTTGAAAACCAAATTATTTACTTATTTAAAACAAATAACAATTTTGTGGGTGGGAGAAAAGTTGAAATATATAGATATATTTTTACATAAGCAGATGATGTAGGTTGCCGTCAGTCTTGCACACCAGGGTTGGACTCAAGACCTTAGGAGTTCTTCTGTGAGATTTTCACAACAACAGTCTTCACCTCGGTGTACTGATGCATACCATAGTCCCCCCTAATAAGAAGAAATTACATTTATCATAAATTGTACATTTGTAACATGGCCAGTGGGTCTCAATCTTGCAGAGGTGCCCTGGGTTGGTGGTCCAGAACCCATGTAATAGGCAAAACTAGTGCTCATTGGTTCCAATCATAAAATATATGGACAAACAGAAGTCAATACAGTCCACCACAAGATAACTGAAGTAGTTGACCTACTGTATAAACACAATTTACTTAATTTAATAATTTTTTTTTCTGAATTTCTCAATAAGAAACTTTTGGCCAAGGGGTGCCATGAAAAACAAAATCTGATACTCTAGGTCACCCTTATTCAATATTTCCCATGCGAGACATTTACAATAGTTATATGTAACATTGTTCAGGTAATATATTTTACCTTAAAATGTAACAGTCAGTTGTTACCCATCAATAAAAATCTTAGCAAGCATTTTTGTTTTATTCTTTTCAGAAGAGATAGAGCTTATCCTTGGTAATGTACTGTATAAACTATATATTTATCATTAGATGAGAAACACATGTACTTCTCCTAAACTCTTCTCATGGTTACTTTTATACATAGTTACTGTTCAAGCTTTAGGGACAGAATTTGTAGTATCATTTTTCTTCCCTTTTATGTACTGTACTACAGAAGAGTTACCAGAACTAACAGATCCAGTAAGTACAAAATGTGATGTACAGTAGTATTGGGGTGCCTGAACGTTAAGATTCGGGGATCTATTCATAAAGCAGTGAAACGAGTGAAGAAATCAGCCAGTAGAGAAGTTGCCCAAGGCTACCAATCAGTGTTGATGTAACATTTATAAAGCACATTCTATAAACTTATACGTAGCTGCTGATTGGTTGCCATGGGCTACTTCTCCACTGACTCATTTCTCCACACTTTTAACTGCTTCATGAATAGACCTCTCAGTATTTTATGTTTCTGTTTCTTGTAGTTAAACTTACAAGTAAGCTTTGTTTGTATTTAACAGACTATGGGTTTTGCTTTATTTTGGCAAACATCCTCACATTTCTGTTTCTGTAATAAAAGGCTTTTTCCAGTACATCCAAATATCCAGACATAACAAGATTGTTTTTGACCGGATTCCAGGCTGTGGAATGTGAGTCCGAACATTCTTATGTTCTAAATGAATCCCTTCACCTACATGTAACAGGTTCAATATAACCAGGGACTTAAGGGACTTCCTTGAGGATTTCCAGGCGCTGCTTTCCCATCCTTTGTACAGTATTTTTCAACCTAAAGTGTCAGCTTGATATCAGTAGAAAAAGAGACTAGAAAATGTGTGAGTTTTTGCATACACCATTAAATGGATGAATACAGATCTGCAGTGATTAAATTAATAATAATGTAAAATTGTTAAACAGCTGTACTATAAGCTGCATGTCAACCGATCCCTTACTGAACAATTCCCAGTGTCTCGTACTACACTATTTTGAGGCTTTGCCACAATCATCCAAACTAACAAATGTTTTATGTAACATAACAATGATATAGCGTTGAGATCTTCTCTTTGCTAATGCAGTCTTTTAAGTATAGCCAGGGTAGTTGGACAATACTTAGGAGCTGATATGGTGCCAAATTGTTGTCTTTGTAAAGTAATATGGTTTCTCCTTAAATATATAATCTGGTGAAATAGGCACTTAAAGGTCTTTGTACTAGGCCTTGGAGAGAGGTAAAAGAGTATGGAGATAAAGTACCAACCAATCAGCTAATACTGTAACTGCCTTGTTACAGGCTGTGCTTGAAAAATCACAGGAGCTGGTTGGTACTTTATCTCTGTCCACTTTATCTCTCTCCAAGGCTTAGTACATAGACCCCCTAATTTCTTCATCATTACTTGTATACTTTTAATGTCTGTTAAATGCATAAGAATCTATCTCCCTGTTAAGTATTGGAACAAAACAGGCAGGGAGCCTAACTCTAACCTGATCGCAGCAGCAAATTTGTTAGCAGTTGGGCAAAACCATGTGCACTGCAGGGGTGCAGATATAACATGTGCAGAGAGAGTTAGATTTGGGTGGGGTGTGTTCAAACTGAAATCTAAATTGCAGTGTAAACATAAAGCAGCCAGTATTTACCCTGCACAGAAACAATATAATACACCCAAATCTAACTCTCTATTTCTGCCCCCCATGGTTTTGCCCATATGCTAACAAATTTGCTGTTACGATCAACTCTGAATTACCCCCAATGTGCAATGCTGCCCGTACTGTGAGATAGCAATGATATTCAAGCCTTTGTTAGATACAGCCATTCAATTTTCAGATGTATAGAGGACAACCAGATGTCTATGTGGGTAATTCAGACCTGATCGCTGGGCAGCAATTTTTGCAGCCCTGCGATCAGATAGTCGCTGCCTACAGGGGGAGTGTGTTTTAGCTGTGCAAGTGTGCGAACGCATGTGTAGCAGAGCTGCACAAACTAATTTTGTGCAGTCTCTGCACAGCCCAGGACTTACTCAGCTGCTGCAATCATAACAGGCTGATCGGGGTCGGATTTGATGTGAGACACCCTCCCTTCAAACGCTTGGTCCTGCCTGTGTTTTTCCAGACACTCCCTGAAAATGCTCATTTGCCACCCACAAACCCACTCTCCCTGTCAATGTCCTTGCGATCGCCTGTGCAAATGGATCCTTCGCACAAACCCATCGCTGACCGGTGAACCACTTTGCAGCTGGCCATTGCACCTGTTCATATCTGATTGCCCGCTGTGCGAAAACGCACAGCAGCGATTAAGTCTGAATTACCCCAAATATCTTGCCTGCAGCAAGCCAGGATTTTGTGTCTACTGTGTGATCTCTGATAGAAATTGGGAAAACATAAGGTGGAATGGCAAGATTCATTTTGAAAGTGACCACTGTATGCTAATAATAAATAAAGTGGGTACAGCTTTAGTTAAAAAATAATACTAAAGCTGAATATACCTCATGTGATCAGTGTGACCCAGTGATGTGATGTAACGATGCAACGCACCGCTGTACAACTACACAATGAATCATTACATTCTGCATGTAACAACTGCATGTCAGCTGTGGCATCGTCCCACTGGATGTGCAGCACAGCCAATGATACACACTACACGATGTGCATGATATACAGTATCTTACAGTGTGTGTACCCAGCTTTACTTCTTGTTATCTCTGTTATCCACAAGCCATAAATTCATGAAAAATCAATGATTCAACAAATTTGAAAGCACCATTTCTAAAGCTATCATTGTTGATAAGGGCACATTTATGGAAGTACTCTAGGATCAATTGTGCCTTGTACTTTTCCCCCTCTAATATTTATTTTATTGTTGACTTGTCATAATATTCAGCATCAGTAACATATAAATAAGCTTTGGCATTATATCCTTCATTACCACGAACAGGGGTAACAATGCTTGAGGCGTAATTAATATGTATATTTTAATTGTTTGGAATGTTATCTGGCGTGTCAGGCCTTATGTATTTTTCTCTAAAGGAGACGATGATGACTTTCCATTCCATATCTTGGATCAGAGCTGAACTTGAGAGCATTATTCCTCAGTGACCCACTGTTTGTGCACACACTACGCACTTGGCTAGAACACGTTATTCAGGTCACTCTGAAAATATTTCCAAACTGAAGATTTCTGGCTTGTGATACTGGCTGTGCTTTCAGATAAGGTACAGCTTGCAGCTCTTGAATTGATAACATTTGTTGCACTTGTTTTTAAGGTTGCTTTTACTCTTTCAGTTTCCCTTATTACAGTATATGTTAAGGATACGTGTGACATTAAAAGCTAGTTCCCAAGGGAAATTATAAGTATTCAGGGCGTTCCTAAATTATTGGTCATATGAATATGTTGGTATTTATACAGCTGATTGGACATTAGTGGAAATATTTGGGATCAAGGATTTAGGAATCTGGATTAACACCTGATGTCACAGTACCAACACCGGTTATCCAGTCTTTTCATCCAATTGTTAATGTGCCATGAGAAGCCATTTCAAACGGAACAGAAGACCAAGTAGTTAGTTTAGCCTGTCTGTGACAAAACACAGTTATCAAAGGAAATACTGTATGAGTGTTCAGATTTAAGAATTTGGGGAATGTGGTTGCAAATATATGTTTAAATACAAGAAATGCGTAGTGTGTGAGAATTATGAGACTTCACCCAAAGGTAACCTATAGTAATCATGTATCTTATATAAGGAAGCTTATTAATACTATAAAAATGTAATTTTCCATATGAAACTGTGCGAGAGGCTATGAGCGATGTAGTGATGGTGGATTACAGTATGTCTCTGGGAAATGTCAGAGAGAAATTATGGGATGAAAAAGCATTTGAATTCTTTGGGGACTCAATAATTCACACACATGCAACATTTGGTCCCCAATATTAGTAGCTAAACTGATGTCTGGGTGGTACATGCAGAGGTACCTTTATATCCAGATAACACAAATTACAATTTTCGTCCTTTTATTTTAAATTGTGTTTTTGCAAACTTATTGTATGCCTTACTTGTAAGTTATTTTACAATGTACTACTGTTTGTATACTTATTTCATAAGTGTTTATTTTATGCTCTGAGTAACTCATTAGCCTGGTTATGAAGATAAAGATTACTGGACCTTGATAACTATTGCGTGCTAGACGGCAAAGTATTAAATCCTTTGAGTGCTACTACAGGTTGAGTTTACGATATCCGAAATGCTCAGAACCAGAAGCATTTCAGGTATTGGATTATTTCGGATTTTAGAAAATACCTGGACAGGGGGGTCTTGTGGGTGTTGCTTTGTGGGGGTCCAGCGGGCATCGTTGGGGGACTGGCAGGGTGGAGGAGGCGGAGCTCTCATGAGGGAATGGCTGTGAAGCCACACTCATGCCACTTGGCTACTGACACTAGATGACATCATGACGTCATGGCTTCCAAATATTCCAGTTTTCACAATATTTCATTTTATTTTATTACGGAAATTACGGAGACTCAGCCTATATAAGAATTATTAACCCATGGCTACCAGATATCACAGAGGGTACTGATAGTGTGAAAAGGTATCTAGGCTAGGGTATCAACAATCTTATTTAAAAATGAGTGGTGGCGGCATAAATTGTGTGTTGTGGTTGGGAATGGGGGGTGGTAATTGGCAGCAAAATGTTTGAGCAAGTTTAAGTGTGAGTACTTGAGGAACCCAGTAGTATTTCCCATTAGGCACACTTAGGTGTGGCATTTTTCTGACCATTACTGTACATCACTGAATTGAAGTGATTTATCTTTTAGCACAATATATAGATTACCTGTCAGGGTTCAACAGTTTGGGAAATAGGTAAACCATAGAGGTGGCTTCAATTTCCTTAGAACCCTGTCCTGGCACTTACTATAAAAATACTGTGTATAAATTAAGCACAAGTAATGTCTGTCTACACTGCTTGTATACTATTATGTTACTAATATTATGTTGTCGGCGGGCTCCTGACCAACGCTCACATAACTACATCCCGTGATACACATGTATGAAATTGAAGTTCCTGAACGGAATCAGTAGTGGCCTTTCCTACACAATAGGGGGTAAATTTACTAATATGGGAGTTCTATTTAAGATGGGATGTTGCCCATAGCAACCAATCAGATTCCAGGTATTATGTTCTAGAAGGTGCTAGATAAATGAGAAGCAGAATCTGATTGGTTGCTATGGGCAACATCCCATCTTAAATAGAACTCCCATGTTAGTAAATTTACCCCTAGCAGTCATGAGAGGGGAATAAATAACAGCTATGCTGGCCACAGAAAATAAGAATATTCAATAAACAGATATATGGGACAGTAATTTAACAGCGACAATCCTGATTAAGATGAATTCAGGGATTAATCTCATATATATTTAAAAAAGGGAATAAGAACCTGTAAAAATGTATTTAATAACTATTAGGAGATTAGAATATAAGCCATTTTGGGAATACCTTGATTTTAATCACTATTTTCTAATTTATCAATTAAATAATACTAGATTTTAATACTTTGGAGTTATATGTTAATATGATAATCAGTCACTAGTACAGTGCACCATAACTAGAAAGTCTCAACTTTTTTTTTCTTTGATTAACTTTCTTAATACTGATTAACAGGAAGAGGACAGAGGCTGCATTCTCATAGTTCACAGCAGAACAATGTAGGGTTATGTTCACCTTCTGCCTTGTTATTCCTTTATCTGACATTTACTATTGACCCATTTTTTAAACCTTAAATTATTTAAACTGTTATTAAAATGTTGCAATAAATGTATTTGTCAAATGACATATATTAATACAAAATTCCTCTTGAAAGTTAAACATATTTTATCTTTCCTGCCAAACTTCCTTTGCTTTTACATTTGTTCTCTGTCATGGACCATCTAGAAAATGTCATAAAGTGTAAATTAAGTGGAAAATATTTCATGTGTTGTAGAAGAAAACAGTTGACGATATTGCATCTACTATTATGTGAGATGCAGAATCTCTCTGATTCATCAGAATATTATTCTGATGTTGTCTGAATGCTGCCTTTATTTCTGCATTTTAGAAACCTAACCTTCCTTGGTGCTGTTAGTAAAGGTACAGCTTGTCTGTTATGTTGAAGCATCAAGCACAGCAGTTGACTGACAGAAGATGATAGGGCTGGGACCTATTCAGAACAGACCAATCACATATCTCCCAACTTTCATGATTAGAGATTTGGGACTCCTGTGCGTGGCAAAAAAGGGGCATGGCCTTGACAAAGGGAACATGGCTTCATGGGAATTGTCTGACACGAGCCATGCCTCCCACTTTCATTACTGTGAGAGCATGTCCAGTGCTCTGTGAGGTCAGCTGCTGGTGGGACAGCGAGAACCTCCCAAAAAATGCGACTGTCCTGTGAAAATTGGGCCAGTTGGGAGGTATGTATCATATAATGCTGTCATCAGGGGGTGCACAGCACAGAGCTCAAGGAGAAGCAAGCTTTCTGATCTACAAACCAAAGTGTGTGCCTGCCTGTCTGTCTGTCTGTCTGTCTGTCTGATCCTTCAGTGTGCATACCCTCCAACCATCCTGATTTTGGTAGCAAAGTTCTACCAAATATACTGCACTTTTAATGTCTCTTAAAAGATAACACTGAATAAGCAGCACTTAGGGACTCAACCTTACTTGTTATTTATGTAGAACAATTTAACATAAGAAATTTGTCTGTCATTGGTTATTTTTCTTTGCTTTACTCCAGAACTAAACCCTATGGGGTGTATGGTTAGTGTTGCATACCAGGAGGTAAACTCATTTTTGGATGCTCCTGTTCTATTGCCCTGCCTTTAGCCAACCTTGGTTTAATGTTAAGTCTTGGGATGCCACTGGATGCAGGCCCAAATTAATTACTTTTTGAACCATACTGTACTTTCCAACATCTTTACGTCTCAACAGAGGGACAGGGAGCAAAGGTCTGGCAAATATGGGTTTGTGACCATATCCCAAGTACATGCTTAAACGAATCAAAAACAGAATTTTAATGTAGCACGCTGTGGAGTCATCTTCCCAGGAGCAGCAGGGGGGGGGGGGGGGTTTGAGAAAATATTAATTACTCAGATCTGTTGATGGGGCCCAGGCCAGCTGCCGAGAGTGACAAATGTACCCCCCTTGCACTTCACGGTGCTGCCCATAGTATTTTACTTCATAATTTTCTGGAGGTGAGGAGACCATGCATCCCAGATTTGGCCACTCCGCCTTCAGTACACAGTCTTCATATAAGCATAATATGTTTTAATAGGAGACTACTGTACTTTAATACAATAGGTCTCATCTTCTTAAGACACAGAGAGGTTGAGATAAAAGATATTTTAGGGCTTTACCTATACAAAACAATGATAGCTTTTGGCTGGCTTGCACAGCATAAACAGTGCTGACTTGGTAACTTCATCACACGTGTGTGACAATGCCATCATTAATTTTTGATTTTGGAAGATAACGCTTATTTTTATTTCAGAATGTTATCAAATGTCTGACTTACATTTCACGTCCATTTCCTGACATCTTGAATCCTCCAAATGGAGCCTGAGGTGACAGGGCGCCATAGCAATTTACCCTTTAAAATAAAAAACAGATGATTACTGGAATGTATTTTACTTTTAATACATAATTTAAGAATTGAATACATTAATGAAAATGCTGTGAAAACTTTTAGCAAAACATTTTATAAAATCGCGGTTTGCACTATGATAATTGTTAACCATATTACGTATTGCACTGTACCTAATTTAGTAGTAATAACTATTCTATAGATGTAATAGCTTAATAAAAAATGTATTGTACATCTGGCAAACAGCATTAAACAAACCTAATTATATGTCCGCCAATTAAGAATCGTTATAGTTCAGTATGGCACAGACCAGACTGATAATGAAAGCTGTAAAAGCCAGTAAGATACTGAACCTACAGACATCTTTCACTGTCCTCTCCCAACCTCACCACCAGGAGATGGTGCTGCAGTTGGTGAATAGCAGACATGAGTCCGTCAGTAAGTGATGTAACTTGCCTCCATAAATCTTCTTCACCACACAATAAAAAGAATACTACAAATACCAGTCTGAAGACACTTTTTGCATTCCATGGGGTATATTTACTAAAAGATAATTTTGGTAGATGTTTGGTCAAGTTTCGATCAATTTTATGTTTAAGGATCTAAATTACACAATTACCAACAGATGATTTTTTTACATTGATTAAAAATAAAATGTCAAAAATCATGTTAGTAAATCTGGAATTTATACCCTGAAATATAAAATCCACCAAACATCAACCAAACATTGATCCAGATTATTATTTTTTTGTAAATATACCCCTAAATCCCACATTTACTAACAAATGATTTTTTTACATATTTTTTTTAAAAAGGATGTAAAAAATCAATCGAAAATTGACCACACATCAACCAAAATCATCTTTAAGTAAATCCCCCAGATCTCAATCTCACCAATGTGAGTTATGGAAAGGAAACGCTAGCATTTATTAAACCCTGAAAATCCTTAACTCCAGACAAAACAACAGTTTTTGCAAGAATTACTGCTTTTTATTATTTATTAAGGGATATGGGAAAGATTTTCCCGCTGTAACCATGTCCTGCAATAGGTTCTCCATGCTTTGCATAGAGAATATAGCTACCGCAGAACAGTCAAAGGGACAGTACAGCCGCTATCCTCAATTGTTGTCACCATCTCAGGATGACCATAGTGGTGACTGACCAAGGGAAAAATGTTTTATCACTAAAATAAAGCATTCGCTTTTTTTATGGGTTTTTTTTTTATTCTATTTCTTACAAATATGTTTATCATTGTTATATATATTTGAAATATTTTCTTAATTTAATCTGCACAAGGATCTCATGGCCAGGCTTCCAATGCAGGGTGCATGTGTGCATATGCATGTGCAGAAGGTTCTCTGTCTGAGCGGCGATGTGCTAAGTCACTGCTTATTGCTTTACTCAGCTGACCCAGTGATTTTCTCTTTTTATGTTGTCCCCAAAAAAACTTTTATCAGCTAATTTTAATAAATAGGTCCTTAAGGCTAAGAGAGAGAGAGAGAGAGAGAGAGAGATGAGAGTGTACCTGATACCATATTAAGAACTTCAGACCAGTAGGCAGAACTTTGTGGGCCCCATAGCAACATTTTGGTCCTTGTCCCAGTTCTACTAGAGAGACTGTGTCCTCCATTATGGGGTTGCTGCTAGCACAGCTGTCCCGGGTCTTTCTAACAGAGAGGGGAGGGCCCGGGCTGCTCATGCTGTCATCTGCCTGCCGCCACACATCCTCGTTCCTATCCGTCTGCCAGCGCCAAAGATGTTCACCCGCAGGCCCTATTAAAAATGTCCCTTTCAAAATGGCCGCCTCCTCAGAGGAGACCGTTATTAAAGATACTAGAGGAGTCTCTAGTATGTTGGATAACTGTCTCCTCTGAGGCTGCTTCCATTTTGGGAGTGACATTGTCAATATTTTTTTTTTACTTGAAGCACGTGGTGCAGTCTGCTGCAGCAGCGGCGGCGAGGGGAGTTCCCCTGACAACGAGCAGAACCCCTGACAACAAGCAGGTACTGCATAATTACTGTGTGGGTGACAAAGGCAATAATGTGGGGGCACAATATGTTGCCAGGGCCATTACTGTGTGGTGCATAATATGGTGTCAGGGGCATTACTGTCGGGACTAAATATGGTATAAGGGACATAATATCGTGCTGCTCCATACAGTATGTGCATAGGATTTATATATATATATATATATATATATATATATATAGAAATTAGTACATCTTTTATATATATATATATATATATATATATAAAATGTATTTCTTTTATTTTTTTATATATATATATATATATATATATATAAATTTTTGAGGGGGGCACATATTTTGCCAGTCCCGGGCCCCACAATTTCTGATGGCACCCCAGTATTAGTGCCTTAGTTTATTTTCTGAACCATTGTAGAGCCTTAGTTAAAGTTATGCACCATAGTAGTGCCCTAGCTTACATTATGTCACATTATAGGACTGCAAGTACACATTATGTAACATGTTTGCAAGTAAAGCAAAAAAGCAAGCAACTAGGCAAAACTATGCTGCACTGCAGGTGAGCCAGTCATACAAATTTGCAGAGAGTTAGATTTGAGTGGGCTGTGGTCAAAATGAAATGTAAAATACAGTGTTGAAATAAAGCTGTCTAACATTTGTGGGCTACAGTACATGCAAAAGCAGCCAGTATTTACCCTGCACCAAAAAAAAAAAAAAAAAAAAAATTTGCTCCTCTGCATGGCAGCATGGTTTGTTCCAGACAAAAAAGTTATGTCTGTTTTTGCTTTTCTTACAAACATGTAATTCACATAATGCACATACAGTGTATCCAGTTCATAATATGCCACATTATACTGCCTTCATTTCAAATTGTGCCACAGTACAGAGCCCCAGTTCATATTATGTAACATTACAATTAGCAGGTCCAGGGGTGTAACTAGATATATTGTAGACCCAGAGGCAAACGTTTGTAACCTCTATATACCACACAATGGTGAAAAATGTATTTAACACATGTAACTGTGACAGGGAAGGTGACCCCTAAGCTCTGGGCCCCATAGCAGCTGCACTCCCTGCACCTGTGGTAGCTACGACCTGAATAACACATGTAACTGTGACAGGGAAGGTAGCCCCTCAGCTCTGGGCCCCATTGCAGCTGCAATCCCTGCACCTATGGTAGCTACACCATGTATATAACATGTAACTGCGAAAGAGAAGGTGGGCCCTCTCGGCTCTGGGCCCCATAGCAGCTGCACTCCCTGCACCTATGGTAGCTACACCATGTATATAACATGTAACTGCGAAAGGGAAGGTGGGCCCTCTCAGCTCTGGGCCCCATAGCAGCTGCATTCCCTGCACCTATGGTAGCTACACCATGTATATAACACATGTAACTGTGACAGGGTAGGTTGGCCCCTCTCAGCTCTGGGCCCCATAGCAGCTGCAATCCCTGCAACTATGGTAGCTACACCATGTATATAACACATGCAACTGTGACAGGGAAGGTTGGCCCCTCTCAGCTCTGGGCCCCATAGCAGCTGCAATCCCTGCACTTATGGTAGCTACGCCCTTGCTTCAGACTCTTGGCTTCAGGATAAGTCAGCGATACAGATCTGATAAATATACTGTGTAATCTATAATCAGTTATGTCACCGGGACCCTAGTGTCTAGATTCAGTTTGGTAATTAGTGTAGTGGAGTTCATTAGGTGCTCACCCTAATTTGTGCATTCATTACGATACTCACTAATTCCGTCATAAATAGTAGAATACAGGATATGGGGGGTCATTCCGACCCGATTGCTCGGTACAGTTTCTCGCAGCACAGCGATCGGGTTGGAACTGCGCATGCGCCAGTGCCGCAGTGTGCCGGTGCATGCCAGCCGTCATTGCCTAGCGAGCCTTTGCACTTCTGCGGGGTGGGCCGGCACTGACATGCGGGGCGGACTAGCGATGTGCTGGGCGTCCCCCCGCGTGTCAGTGTGAATGATCGTAACTACGATCAACTCGGAATGACCCCCATAATACACATGTTTTCACACTACTGTATGTCTGATGGGGGGATTGTTATTTTATACTGTAACAGTGACGTGAGGTCAGGGTAAGAAGGGGATGCATAACTTTTTTATATGGATAGATGATTGAAACATTTAAAGGTTACACATCCATGCCACATTTGCAGCATACAAGTACATGCTTTTGTATTGGATTGTTAATTGTAAATTCAAGGGACATATTTATCAAGCCTGTTTTTCATAAAATGATGCAGAAACTACAATTTGTACATCATTTTATGTATCCCAGCTATGCACTAATAGCCAATTGCAGCAGAAGGCTTATTTACGCTGCAGACCAAGGTACCCATTATTCTCAGTAGGAACTAAAGCCTGTCCCCTGTGTACCTATGTATCCTCAGATGGCATTAACCGCTTTATGAATATGGAGGCATTCTTGCAGGAGAGGGATCTTACAATTGGGGTAATTCAGAGTTGATCGCAGCAGCAAATTTGTTAGCAGTTGGGCAAAACCATGGCCCTCATTCCGAGTTGATCGCTCGCTAGCTGCTTTTAGCAGCAGTGCAAATGCTAGGCCGCTGCCCTCTGGGAGTGTATCTTAGCTTAGCAGAAGTGCAAACGAAAGGATCGCAGAACTGCTCCAAAAAAGATTGTGCAGTTTCTGAGCAGCTCGAAACTTACTCCTACCTTGCGATCACTTCAGACTGTTTAGTTCCTGATTTGACGTCACAAACACGCCCTGCGTTCGGCCAGCCACTCCCCCGTTTCACCAGCCACTCCTGCGTTTTTATCGGGCACACCTGCGTTTTTACACACACTCCCCGAAAACGGTCAGTTTCCGCCCAGAAACACCCACTTCCTGTCAATCACTCACCGATCAGCAGTGCGATTGAAAAGCGTCGCTAGACCTTTTGTAAAACTGCATAGTTTTGTGTGAAAGTACGTCACGTGTGCGCACTGCGCACCATACGCATGCGCAGAAATGCTGCTTTTTCACCTAATCGCCGCGCTGCGACCGAAAGCAGCTAGCGAACAACTCGGAACGACCCCCTATGGCCCTCATTCCGAGTTGATCGCTCGCTAGCTGCTTTTAGCAGCAGTGCAAATGCTAGGCCGCTGCCCTCTGGGAGTGTATCTTAGCTTAGCAGAAGTGCAAACGAAAGGATCGGAGAACTGCTCCAAAAAAGATTGTGCAGCTTCTGAGCAGCTCGAAACTTACTCCTACCTTGCGATCACTTCAGACTGTTTAGTTCCTGATTTGACGTCACAAACACGCCCTGCGTTCGGCCAGCCACTCCCCCGTTTCCCCAGCCACTCCTGCGTTTTTATCGGGCACGCCTGCGTTTTTACACACATTCCCCGAAAACGTTCAGTTTCCGCCCAGAAACACCCACTTCCTGTCAATCACACACCGATCAGCAGTGCGATTGAAAAGCGTCGATAGACCTTGTGTGAAACTGCATAGTTTTGTGTAAAAGTACGTCGCACGTGCGCACTGCGCACCATACGCATGCGCAGAAATGCCACTTTTTCACCTAATCGCCACGCTGCGACCGAAAGCAGCTAGCGATCAACTCGGAATGAGGGCCTATGTGCGCTGCAGGTGTGGCAGATATAACATGTGCAGAGAGAGTTAGATTTGGGTGGGTTATATTGTTTCTGTGCAGGGTAAACACTGGCTGCTTTGTTTTTACACTGCAATTTAGATTTCGGTTTAAACACACCCCACCCAAATCTAACACTCTCTGCACATGTTATATCTGCCCCCCCCTGCAGTGCACATGGTTTTGCCCAACTGCTAACAAATTTTCCGCTGTGATCAACTCTGAATTAGGCCCAATACCTCTCCCTACGCCTGCAGCTTTGCAAAGTCAGTTATTAAGAAGGAATCTTTCTAAAATGTTAATGATTACTCAAATGTGCCTGGGATCTAAGTCAGAGGGACAGGCATACTTGCAACCGCTGTCCCTGTGAATTAGTTCTAGTATATAGAGGGGATAATTTTATTAAGAATTAAATGTCTGTCTCAATGCAGACTGATAATAATTGCAGCAAAGCCACAATTATTATTACATAGGCCCCTAAATCTTGCTCATTCCAACTGTTGAGCGATAAAAATGTTAGATCTACTGTAGCAGCTAGTAGATTTTTCCTTTGGTTATTACTGGATAAATCCTGCACCAGTGTAATCTTCCCGACTCTGATTGTACTACTTTGATCTCTATTCCAAATCTTTATCTAGGGCGATAGACAGTCAGCGGGGAAAATTATTAAACATATCTGTTTTGATAAATGAGCTTCATGTTATGCGAGGTGAATGAGGCTTAGGTTAGAATGGGGATAACTGGATAGTGTTTTCTCCTCTTGATAGCTCTAATCTTTCATCTAAGTGCAGTGTGGCAAAACTTCAGACAACATTTTGATTAATGGAAAATACAGATCTTGGCAATATTGAATATCTAAACCTTGGCCAGCACATTTGCAGTCAGATAGTTTAAACAAGACATTAACAGAAAATGTGGCTGCACACATCAAATACAAAACAATGATGTAAAACAATGATGCAAACAGTTTCAGCTGAGGTTAACAACATCGGCCCTTAGCACCAGGTACGTATTAAGAGAGGAGAAGACCTGTGTGTGTTTATACCTCCCAACTGTCCCGATGTTCGTGGGACAGTCCCGTTTTTTTGGTACTGACCCGCTGTCCCAATCGCAGGCCACAGTGTCTATTCATGGAGACAAGAGGGACTGGGTGCATGGCCAGCAGCTCACAGAGCACTTGATAATCCCATAGTGACGGGGATTGGGGGCATGGCTCGCGATCGCAGCATTACCGTGAAGACATGCCCCCTCCACTGAGGCCACACCCACTTTAGCAGACAGTGGCAGCAGCAGTGACAGTGACTCTGAGCACTAGGTGGTGCATAAGTTTCTGGGAAAATGGAATGGTGGCCATTTTCCTGGTGATTTTCCCTATTTTGCATGAGTAAAACTCCGGGAAAATGTCCACCACACCATTTTCACAAAGACCTTTGCACCACCTAGTGCTCAGTGTCACTGTCACTGCTGTCGGACTCCAGAAAGGTAAGTATTGAAAAAATGGGTGCAGTGTGTACAGTAACACTATCCAGTTATCCCCTTCTAACCTAAGTCTTATTCACCTCCCATAACATAAATAACATAAATAAATGCGTATCATTTCCTTTCCACAATTCACATTGGTGAGATTGAGATCTGGAGTGCAAAAAGTGTCTTCAGACTGGTATTTGTATCTTTATTCTTTTTACTGTGTGGTGAAAAAGATTTATGGAGGCGAGTCACATCCCTTACTGACGGACGCATGTCTGCTATTCACCCACTGCAGCACCATCTCCTGGTGGTGAGGCTGTGAGAGGGCAGTGAGACGTGTCTGTAGGTACACTTACTGGTGTTTACAGTTTTCCAACAAAGTATTAGTCTAGTCTGTGCTATACTGAACTACTGTATATCAAATCTCAGTTGGCGGACATATAATTATATGCAGTGGCGGAACAAGCAAGCGGTGGGCCCAGGTGCAACAAAATGCTTTGGCCCCCCCCACCCATCCCATCCAAGTCCACCCCATGGGCAGTGCGCGCCGTAGGCGCGCGCAAAAATACATAGTGGCGTGGCTTCGTGGGGAAGGGGTGTGTCCACAAAATAATACCAATTCATAAAACGGTGCACAGTAGTCTCCATTCTTCAAATTACGCCGCACAGTAGCACCACTACACCAGGTAGAGACCCTTTTACTCCTTACAGCGAACAGATTCCCCTTTTTACACATAACGGCAGACAGCGTGCACTTTTTACACATAACGGCAGACAGCGTGCCCTCGTTACACATAGCGGCAGACAGCATACACTTTTTACACAATGGCAGACAGCGTGCCCTCGTTACACATAGCGGCAGACAGCGTGCCCTCGTTACACATAGCGGCAGACAGCGTGCACTTTTTACACATTACGGCAGACAGCGTCCCCATTTTACACATTACGGCAGACAGCGTCCCCATTTTACACATTACGGCAGACACCATACACTTTTACACATAACGGCAGATAGCGTGCCCTTTTTACACATTACGGCAGGCAGATTCTACCTTTTTACACATAGCGGCAGGCAGATTCCCCATTTTTATACATAGCGGCAGGCAGATTCCCCATTTTTATACATAGCGGCAGGCAGATTCCCCATTTTTACACATTGCGGCAGGCAGATTCCCCATTTTTACATTGCGGCAGGCAGATTCCCCATCTTTACACATTGCGGCAGGCAGATTCCCCATTATTACATTGCGGCAGGCAGATTCCCCATTTTTACATTGCGGCAGGCAGATTCCCCATTTTTTACATTGCGGCAGGCAGATTCCCCATTTTTATACATAGCGGCAGGCAGTCCCCCCTTTTTACACATTGCGGCAGGCAGTCCCAACAAATAAAAAAAGAAAGAGACAGAAAGAAAGAAAGAAAGAAAGAAAGAAAGAAAGAAAGAAAGAAAGAAAGAAAGAAAGAAAGAAAGAAAGAAAGAAAGAAAGAAAGAAAGAAAGAAAGAAAGAAAGAATTATACTTACCCTCTCTGTTGGCTCAGGCTCCTCGGTGCAGCTTCCCGGGCAGTAGAGAAGAAGGAGGAGGGAGGTGAAGGAGGGAGCCGCAGCAGCGCTGTGTTACTGGTGGAGGCGCTGCTGCTGCTGCCCCTCTGCTTCCCTATAGGCTGTTCTCAGAGACAGCCTATAGTGAAGCAGAGGAGCAGCAGCAGCAGCGCCTCCACCAGTAACAAAGCGCTGCTGCGGCTCTCTCCTTCACTGAGAGACTGTGACCTGTTTGTATATGAGGGAGGGAGGGACGGACCCTCCTCCCTCCTTCGTGTGCGGGTGGCCAGAATCGTTCCTTATGACGGGCGGGTCACAGGAGCGCTGGTGTGCGGCTGCGGCATGACATACAATGAGTCATTGTGACTCATTCATGTAATGCCGGCCGGCGGCTGTGGGCCCTTGAGTGCGGCGGGGCCCCAGTGCAATGCACTGCCTGCCCCGCCAGTAGTTCCGCCCCTGATTATATGTTTGTTTAATGCTACTGTGGTTCCTTCAGCTAGTCGCCATTTTTATGTTATCAATAGTTTAGTGGCGTCTCTCACTGAACTAGATGCTGGTTTGACATGCAGATAGGTCTTTCTTTATAGTAAAAAAAAAAAAAAAAAACTTAGTTTTGGTTGAAAAAGATGAGATGTGAAAGGTAGAACAGGAACATGGAGAGACATTAGTGGTTTCTACAGTATCAATGCATGTACTGTATGTGAAGGGTGGAGATTGCACAAGGATCCGTTGAGGTCAGCATTTATTCTCAGCACTCCTCTATCTCTTGGCAGCTTCAATCAACTCATGACTCTGGGAAAGTGTATGACCTTTACCATGTTGTCAAGCAAACAAACCGTGTTCATTTAAGTTCTTACTGTAGTTCTCAACACTAGCCAAACAATACTAAAGGTAACAATTTCATTAACACTTTCTTTTTCATCCACTAGGGGTCACTGGAGTACTCTTGGGGATATGGACGGTGTTAGCAAGGACTGGGCACGGAATATTCAAATTTCAGTAACTCTCCTCCCCTCCATACTCCCAGAATGCCAGTGTTTTTTCGGTGCTAACATGGACAGGAAGCACAAGTGTGGACCTCCAGAGGGGGACATACATTTTTTTTACTTTTAAACATTTTTGTTTTTCTTTTTTATACATTACAATCCTTTCCAAGCTTACACAAAAGCTCTGGCTACGGGATTATAGAAGCTGCTGCGTGCAGCTCTTGGCGTGTCGGGCCTCACAAAGGAGCCCCCTCACAGCCACAAGCAGCTCAGCTAACAACAGCTGAGACTGCAGAAAGGACTGGACGGTGCTTGCTGGAAGAAGCCCCGTCAGAGTCCAAGTATATCAGCTACCTTCAGCTGAGAATGCAGAACGGAGCTTGCTGTAGAAGCCCCGTCAGAGCACAGGAACCCAGGTATTTATGACAGGGGCGGTCAGCTCACGCTGCCGCCCCGCCGTGTGGGGGTACTGCTATGTGCGTTGCCCGAGCCGCTGCTCCGTCCCCGCCACCGCTGTTATCAGCTCCCCTAGTCCCGGTGCCGCTCAGAGGGACGCGCTGGACGGCCGCTGCAAGCGCTGTTCTCAGCGCTCCCTGCCTGTAATGCAATCAGACCGCTGACGGCGTTAAGTGCTGCCGCGGTCTGTCCCTGTAACGGCCGGAGGCTCCGTCGCTTAGGGAAAGGTGCTCCCTCAGACCGGACAGCGTTCACTGCTGCCGCGGTCTGTCTCAATAACGGCCGGCAGCTCAGCACTGCCAGCGCTCCCTGCACACACTAAGGGTAGCAGGGGGGGGGGAGGATGCCGGCGCCTCTTATCACTCAGACCGCGGACAGTGCACACTGCTGCAGCGGTCTGTCCCTGAAAAACAGCCCTCTAGTAACTAGTGGGCTAATGCTGGGCAGTCAGGAGTTTCCCTGTCCCTATTACTTGTAGCGCAGCTGCAGGGGGGAGAGATTATGCCACAGCAGCAGCAATAAACAGCCTATGCTAAAGAAGGGCTGCATTGTGTTATATATGCATTCGTGTAGCACTTGTTATTCCATAGACAATGTTATACCATAGGAAATGTATATAAAATACTGTATGTATGTATATATGGTCATGTAACAAAATATGCTATATGTTCTTTGACTATAAGCACATGGCTGGAGGCCTTTTTAATCATACTTTCTGTTTCTTTTCCAGAATGTTCCTGTCCTACAACACTGCTCCACTGGATGGCGCAGGGGTGTTGGTAGGAATTTTTGGATCAGGTTTCTTATGGTCTGGCCACGTGCACTGCAATTTGACCATATACACACAATTTTACTGAGGTGGAATTGGTTTGTCTTTGTCTATTTATTTGTCTGGTTACATAATAAGTCAGTCACCAGCAAAGACGGAAAAGTTGTTTCACTCCAATGTCTGTACCAGTGGGTTCCCAGTGAGTTCTACCACATGCACAGTATATTTTAAACTCCCATTTCATCTCCTGTTTTGCAAAGATAGTTGTCATTTGCCTTATAAATTCCCAGTTTCTGCTATGTTGCAATCCTGACGATTCTATGCCAGGCCTAACTGCGCAAGATGAATGTGAGAAGGGTGAATAGAACAGCAGTCAGATAGTGTGGGTGCGTCAGACTCTGAAGTTTACAGGGACTGAAGAGGCTCTGACAATTTATAAGGTGGTCTTTACTAAGGCCACAGATCTCCAGCGTGGAATCTCTAAATAAGATGTTAATAGGATCCTGATACACAGGTTTCGAAACCTCGCCGATTTCGGTCTAGTTACCCGTTTCTAAAGTCAGTGACATCTCCATGGGAGCTATGCTAGAGTCGCTGTATACAGCAGCAGGGGTGTTGCTTCGACCGTGTTTGGTTGGCATTTGGGTAACTACGGCGTTGCTTGTCTGGATAACAGGACTCGGGTCCGCCCTACAAAACGTCCACCTTATGTTTCTCGCTGATCAAATCTGCGAAGCTGCTGATTATCTATGTACAGCTTCTACGGACGTCTGCCTAGTCAGTTCTCGCCTTTCAGCGTCACTCGTTGTGGCACGACAAACGCTCTGGCTGCGTCCTTAGCAGGCGGAGGCAAAGGTCGAGAGAAGAATAGAAGCATTACATTATGCGAAGGTTGTTTGGTCCTGATTTGGACAAAGGTATTTTTCACGGGATACTCTGGACCAGCGTTCGAATCCTTTAGACCACAGCCCTTTCGAGGCCGTGGTAGACAAACAGCCACGCCTGGTAGGCGAGGTCGAGGACGTGGTTTTCAACAAACCAACGCCAGTCGTTCGGACGCTACGGTCACCGGCAAGCCAGTGGCATGACGGGCTCCCAGCCCATCTCTGTGCTCCAGTTGTGGGAGCACGCCTTCAGACGTTTCATTTGGCATGGTTGCAGATATCCACAGATGGGTGGATCCGCAATTTAGTGTTAAAAGCAATCTACCGCCTCTGCGGTTTTTCAACACAGGACTGCCTGTGTAGGAAGAGGACGGTTCGGTAAATTGCTATTCACTCTCTGCTGGAGTCAGCAGTTTTGATTCCGGTCCCTGTACACCAACAAGGTCACGGTTATTATTCCAGTCTGTTGTGGTACCAAAGCCAGATGGCTTGGTCAGGCATACTTACTTACATACTTACTACAGATTCAAGATGGAATCTCTGCGGACAGTACTTGCAGGTTTAGAGCCACAGGAATTCATGATTGCGCTGGATCTCGAGGATGCGTACTTACACATTCCGATTTGGCCACCTCTTCAGAGGTTCTTGCGTTTGCAATACGGCAGATCCATTATCAGTTTCAGACTCTACCGTTTGCCCTCTCGTCAGAGCTTAGGGTATTCACCAAAGTGATGTATGTTTTGATGGCTCATCTCATATTCCTGTAAGTGATAATAGTTCCGTACTTAGACGATTTGCTCATCAAAGCTCCGTCTCAACCAAATGCGCCTTCAACATGCGTTGCTAAGGTACAATGTGCTGGTTCAGCACGGTTGGTTTGTCATGTTCAAGAATTCACATCGGATTCCGTCTCAACGACTTCATTTCCTAGGAATTATTCTCGATACGGTAGATCGAGGAATTTGTCTACCAGAACAGAAAGTACAGACAATTCATCATCTGGTACGATTAGTGCTCAAGCCTCGGTATGCTTGTGCATTCGCCGGTTAGGCACAATAGTGGCGGCTTTCAAAGCGCTTCTGTCCGGAAGATTTCACTCACTTCCTTTTCAACTGCATGTGCTCGCACAGTGGTGGGCCTCGCATCTGCAGTTTCACTAGAGGGTGAGGTTGTCTCCACGGGCCAGAGTTTCTACACTCTGGTGGCTCCAAGTACACAATCTAACCGCTGGAACTCGGTAAGGCGTCTGGAATTGGATAGTGCTAATCACAGATGCGAGTCTCAGAGGTTGGGGAGCTGTAGTTCAAAATTGTCAGCTCCAGGGTCTCTGGGAGGATCACGACAGATTGCTGTCTATAAATGTCCTAGAACTCTGACCAATTTACAATGCTACGACAAGTAGTGCACTTGCTTCGGTCTCAGACAGTCCAAGTGCAGTCAGACAACGCAACGGCGGTCGCGTACGTCAATAAACAAAGGGGAAAGAGAAGCCGCATGGCAATGCGGGAAGTAGCTCGAATCCTCAATTGGGCCGAACATCACCAAGTGATATTGGCGGTAGTGTTCATTACGAGAATGGACAACTGGGAGGCGGATGATCTCAGCCATCGGGATTTTCATCCAGGAGAATGGCCATTAAATCCAGAAGTGTTTCACATGTTGGTCCAGAGGTGGGGTTACCCTCAAGTGGACCTGATGACATCTCGCCACAATCACCAAAAGCCAGTATGTGTCCAGAACGCGAGTTTCAAAGGCAGTGCAGTGGATGCTCTCACGATTGCGTGGCCATACAGCCTCGGCTATCTGTTTCCACAGTTTCCGCTGCTCGCTCTCTGTTGCTAAAACGGATCAAACGAGAGTCCATCACAGTCATACTAGTGGCGCCTCATTGGCCTCGGAGAGCTTGGTTCTCGGATCTCCGCGGACTACTCGCAGACGATCCTTGGCCGCTTCCGTTACGTCCGGACCTGTTACGACAGGGTCCATTCCTTTACCCCGATTTAGCGCGGATGCGTTTGAAGGGGTGGCTGTTGAGACCGCCCTCTTAAGAAGAGAGGGCATTTCACTATCGGTTATAACAACCATGTTATGTGCTAGAAATCCAGTTACGACAGCTCATTATTACAGGATTTGGCGTGCCTATATAGGTTGGTGTGAAGTTCGTAAGTTTCCGACATCTTTCAAGTTATTCCGTCCTTTATTTCTACAAACGGGGTTAGATGGAGGACTGCGTTTATCTACACTAAAGGTGCAGGTATCTGCTTTGTCAATTTACTTTCAAAGAATATTGGCTCTATTGCCGTCTCACACACCTTTTCTGCAAGGTGTTCTCATAGTACAGCCTACATTCATTCCACCTACAGCGCCATGAGACTTGAATCTGGTTGTATATTTTGTACAGCTTCATACTTTGAACCCTTACATTAAGTGGATGTTAAGTTTCTCACTTGGAAAACGATTTTTTCTCCTAGCCTTAGCTTCGGCAAGGCGTGTTTCAGATTTGGGTGCATTGGCATGCAAGCCACTGTTTGTAGTGTTTCATGATGACAGAGCGGAGCTTCGTACGAATCCCGCTTTCTGGCAAAAGGTAGTGTCATATGTTCACATCAATCAACCAAAAGTAGTTCCTGTGTTAACAGGACAGTCTGGAAATTGGGATGTGGTACGCGCATTACGCGTTTATGTGTCCCGAACGTCTACAGTTTGTAAGACGGATACGTTGTTTGTTCTCTATGATGCTGCCAAAATGGGTTGGCCAGCTTCTAAGCAGACCTTATCCAGATGGATTATACTGACCATACGTCAGGCTTACCTTCATGCTAGGTTACAGCCGCCTACATCAGTAACAGCTCTTTCCACACGTTCTGTGGAAACTTCAGGGGCAGCTGGTCGTGGGGTGTCTACGACGCAGAATTGCCGTGCGGCTACATAGTCATCAGTGCACACGTTTGTGCGCTTTTACAAGTAATACGTTTGCGGCATCAGCATCTAGCTTTGGCCGCCTAGTGTTACAGGTCCAAACAGCTCTCCCGCCCACGAGGGAAGCTTTGGTACGTCCCAAGAGTACTCCAGTGACCCCTAGTGGATGAAAAAGAAAATAGGATTTTGGTACTTACCAGGTAAATCCTTTTCTTTGAATCCATAGGGGGCACTGGACGCCCACCCAGAGCAGTTTTACCTGGTTGTGGTAAGTTCAGGGGATCTTATGGTAACACATTCTCACCGATTTATCGGTTATGGTGTCAACTGGTTAGTTGTCAGTTACGTTATGTGTCAACTTTATTGGTGTCCGTTATGTTATAATATTATAGGTAATTCTCCATTGTTCATCCTCTCTATCCTGTTCGCCTCAGGAAAAAACACTGGCATTCTGGGAGTATGGAGGGGAGGAGAGTTACTGAAATTTGAATATTCAGTGCCCAGTCCTTGCTAACACCGTCCATATCCCCAAGAGTACTCCAGTGCCCCCTATGGATTCAAAGAAAAGGATTTACCTGGTAAGTACCAAAATCCTATTTTCAATGTAACTACTGTATCCATTTCCATTATGCCATTCTCTGTACTGTAGATTATGCATCAATTTACTCCCTGCAACTTTTTCTGGTTATAAGATTTTTTTGCACTAATAAATGATGGATTTTATTAGAATATAAAAGTGCATTATAAATGAACATATAACATTGTAGTTAATCCCTACATACACCACACTAAAGAGTGTGTTTGCCACTTATACTGAATTACCTGTTTGACATTTAGGGAACTGATATCTCTCTGTAACAAACATCAAACAGTGGCATTAGGTGCCAGTCAGTTCTGACCTTGCTGCTTCTGATTGTTGGACAGAAGCGCCATGAACCTATTTGTGTTCCACCTGCTGTTACTGTACGTATTCAGCCAAACACTTTCTGTTCATGGGCCTTTAGCCCTACCATCCATTGTAACAACAATTTTTTTTTATTTCTCTTTTGACAGGTTTGTTTAAACTTTAAAGTGAACAAAAATACACATGCATACATCATATATATGTGTATGCATGTGTATGTATATATATATATATATATATATATATATATATATATATACTGTGACGTGCAGCGAGGTGAGGCAGGTAAAGCAGTACATTTGCCTGTCATACTAACGTATACGCCAGAGGTTTGACTATAAAAAAGTATATATGAAAAAATACATAGAATACATTAGAAATATCTTTTTTGTATTATTCCAATCATTTTTCTAGTCAAAACTCTGGGGTAAAAAGTCTATGACAGGTGAGGCAGTGCCTCGCTTGTCTTTCTTTTCTGCACATCTCTGATCAAAAGTCACTAATTTCCAGCAGTACATATATACTGCTGCACCTGTGTATAATGCCCACACGAACCCTTTGGCTCATATACTGTGTGTAAATCTGGCTCTGGTGCCTCCTAAGCCATTTACCTCACTGCACACTATAGCAAGGAAACCAGCAAAATGCCCAACCCTGCTGGTAAATTGTCCCAAAAACAAAGTACCAGCCAATCAGCTCCTAACTCCCATGTTACAAGCTGTGTTTGAAAAATGACAGGTAGGAGTGCTGTTCTGATAGCACTAGGCTCTTCCCAAGACCCAGTGCCATTTCTTGCGGCGGGCGAGCCGTGCAACCGCACGGGGCGCCCGCCGCTGCACTTCCTGAGCACTTTCAATCCCCCCTCCCCTCTCGATTGCCCAGCTCGGGGGGCGGGGTTTCGCGGAATGACGCGTTTGCGTTGTGACATCAAGATGCAATCGCGTCATTCTGCGAAACCCCGCCCCCCGAGCTGGGCACTCGGGAGGAGGGAAAAGGGAGAGCCAAGCCGGCCAGCGCTGCACAGACGAGGGAGAGGCGGCTAAAGAGCGGGAAGAACCGCTTCAAATGTAAGTCAGCCCCTCTCCCTCTCCCTCTCTCCCTCCCCCCCCACCACCACCTGCCGTACTGTGTAAAATGGGGACACCTGTCTGCCGGAATGTGTAAAATGGGGACACTTGCCTGCCGGAATGTGTAAAATGGGGACACTTGCCTGCCGGAATGTGTAAAATGGGGACACTTGCCTGTTGTACTATGTAAAATGGGGGCACGTGCCTGCCGCAATGTGTAAAATGGGGATACTTGCCTGCCATAATGTGTAAAATGGGGACACTTGCCTGCCATAATGTGTAAAATGGGGACACGTGCCTGCCGTAATGTGTAAAATGGGGACACTTGCCTGCCATAATGTGTAAAATGGGGATACTTGCCTGCCATAATGTGTAAAATGGGGATACTTGCCTGCCATAATGTGTAAAATGGGGACACTTGCCTGCCGTAATGTGTAAAATGGGGACACTTGCCTGCCGTAATGTGTAAAATGGGGACACTTGCCTGCCGTAATGTGTAAAATGGGGACACTTGCCTGCCGGAATGTGTAAAATGGGGGCACGTGCCTACCGCAATGTGTAAAATGGGGTCACTTGCCTGCCGCAATGTGTAAAATGGGGATACTTGCCTGCCGTAATGTGTAAAATGGGGGCACGTGCCTGCCGCAATGTGTAAAATGGGGATACTTGCCTGCCGTAATGTGTAAAATGGGGACACTTGCCTGCCGGAATGTGTAAAATGGGGGCACGTGCCTATCGCAATGTGTAAAATGGGGTCACTTGCCTGCCATGCTGTGTAAAATGGGGGCACGTGCCTGCCGCAATCTGTAAAATGGGGACACTTTCCTGCCGCAATGTGTAAAATGGGGGCACGTGCCTGCCGCAATGTGTAAAATGGGGACACTTGCCTGTTGTACTGTGTAAAATGGGGGCACGTGCCTGCCGCAATGTGTAAAATGGGGACACTTTCCTGCCGCAGTGCGTAAAATGGGGGCACGTGCCTGCCGCAATGTGTAAAATGGGGACACTTGCCTACCGTGCTGTGTAAAATGGGGACACTTGCCTGCTGTAATGTGTAAAATGAGGACTTTTTTTATCCTGTGGTGGCCGTGATGATGAGATCAGATAAGGCCACGCCCATCTTAACAAAGCCACACCCATTTTAACGAGGTCACGCCCCCTTGCCGGGAGCACGCGCATACTTTTCCTCTTTATATCTATGGGGAAGGGGGGCGCATTTTTTCTTATGTGAAGGGGGGGGGGGGGCATTTTTAAATCTCGCACTGGGAGCCAAATTGGCTAGAAACGGCCCTGCCAAGACCCATGCCTAAATGAATCTTTTTCCCCCTATGGATGCATTTTATGTCTGTATGCCCTAGGTGCACACTTCTGTGAGCAACATTCTTTCATTGAAATGATCAGTTTACATCTCACAAGGCCTGGCCTGAAACCTCAGCCTGTTACCAGTCTCAAAGGAATGGAGTGTCTGTTCATTTTGATTTGGTCATGGCCTCTGCTATATAGGTTTGGCACATTTTCTCTATGCCTGTTGTGCAGACACACATTGCGCCAAGTATCATGCACAAAGAAGTTGACTAGCTGCATATTGTATATAGCCTAGCACAAAGCAGACCCACTTTTACTATGTTTATATTACCCCCATTGCTGCATTAGTTTTTTTTTACCAGCATAACAGATGTACTGTATATACATAACATGATAACAGATATACTGTATATACATAATCATTGCTTACCAGACAGTTCCAGCTTGAAAAGCAGAGGAAACAGTTAGTGCTTTGTCAAGGTCTTTGGTGAAAACTCCTGCAGCCAATCCATATGTGGTGTTGTTTGCTCTCTTAATTACTTCATCAATAGTTTTAAATTTCATAATTAGTTGTACAGGTCCAAATATCTATTGACATGAATACAGATACCATATTTACTTCCTATAAAACATTAGCAGTAACATAAACCATGGTAGATGTATGACTTAAGAGCAATAGTTACACAGTTATCCAGGGCAATGTAAATATCAGATGACTTAATAGATAATGTTAATTATCTGGCTCATGGTCATAAATGTTGGATTCAAGTTATCAAAGCAGTAGTTATTTTGGGGAAAAAAGGAAAAACTATGGGGGTAATTCAGACCTGATCGCTCGCTAGCTGTTTTTTCAGTTCTGCATTCGCATAGTCGACGCCCACCAAGGAGTGTATTTTAGGTGTGCGAGTGTGCGATCACATGTGCAGCCGAGCACAAAATAACTTTGTGCAGTTTCTGAGTTGCCCAGGACTAACTGAGCCGCTGCGATCACTTCAGCCTGTCCAGGGCCGGAATTTACGTCAGACACCCTCCCTGCAAACACTTGGACGCACCTGCGTTTCTCCAACCACACCCTGAAACGGTCAGTTGCCACCCACAAGTGCCTTCTTCCTGTCAATCACCTTGCGATCGGCTGTGCGAATGGATTCTTCGTGAAAACCCATCGCACAGCAACGATCCGCTTTGTACTCGTGCGAGGCACCTGCACATTGCTGTGCATACGCATGCGCAGTTCTGACCTGATCGCAGCGCTGCAAAAAATGCTAGCGAGCGATCAGGTCTGAATTACCCCCTATATCCATTTCCATTAGCAACAATATGGCATAGATTTGTCTGCACAATATCCCTGCTTCAAACATGAACTCAGATTAAAGTGGAGTTGTTCTAATGAAGCTAAATACTATTTTGGAAAGTTTAAGCAATGCAGAAATTCCAAGACTATAATTAGTTTAATATCAGTGTATATCATATTATGTTTTATTAATTATTTTAGTCATACACATACCTCTTCTTTGGCTATGCGCATATCATCTTTGACATCTGAGAAGACTGTGGGCTCTATATAGAAACCTTTGGTGCCCCATGGACCACCCCCACATTCCAGCTTTGCTCCTTCTTTCTTTCCACTTTTAATTAAGTCAAGAATTCGGTCATATTGTTCCTTGTCAATCTGTAATACAGGATTTATTTTTAAGTTTCTTTTTTTCCTTTTTGAAAACCTAAAGCTCACAGAATATGTGGATACATTATAGCATGCACAAACATAGCATCTGAATCAGAAAAGCATGGCCTCACATTTTAAAATACTAAGAGTCCCATGTAACAATGAGAATTCGCTAAAGGGGTTATGTACTCCTTCTAGCGTTTAACAAACGGTGGCAGGCAAATACATGGCAACAGCAATACAGTTCCCATTGCCAGCAAGTCTTCCAGGCAGTAGCCAAGTCCCCAGTGTGTGAGTGTGTCCTGCACATGCTCAAGCTAGCAGTCGCGCATGCATTTTATAGAGCACCCCATCGCCGGAAGAGGTAACCTGCCAGCTACAGAGCGAAGGACGCCGCTGAAGAGGGAGGCATCACTAGACCTCGCTGGAGAGGTAAGTAGTGCTTAAGACCAATGGCATATTCGCTAGTATCACTGTGATACTAAATGAAATATGGGGTCTTAAAAATCCCTCTTGAAAAGAGTCCTTGACCACCATTAATGATATTGGCCAACAATCATCATAACATACTTGGTGGCTAGTGAATTTGGAAATTGGATCTAGTTTGTGAAATCCATAAAAGTTGTGACATACTGTACATAGAGATTTTACATTATATAACTATATAAATTACATATTTTGTATGCTAGTTAAACTTTAAGCATTTGTTTAAAACTAAGGGGTGAACTGGAATGTTGGTGCAATTTTAGAGTTTTCCCAACATGGTTGCATCACTCTAGTTTACTATGCTAAAAACCTCCAGAATTCCGCAGAGAAGCCACACTTTAAACAGCCATCTCATCCCCCCCCCCCATTAAAAGTATAAAAACCGTCAAAATAGATGCTTATAAAAATGACGTCACTGAGAGGTATTTTGCGCAACACCCTGGACAGATCCCTCATATCTCTGCAGAGTTTTTTTTAATTTACTATTCGAAAATATACAAAATAGAACAGAATCAGACCATCAGACCACCCCACCAATAAAGAAAGGTAAACCAGCATTACGGCTTCAGCCAAGGCTAGCACTGGAAATATCAAGTGAACAAAGAGCACAAAAGAGCATTCCCCCTTCCACAAATTCCCATTACAGCACTAAGCTTTACCAGCCAGGGAAGGTGGACTATGGCAGTGGGACACTTGGTGTGGGGTCCCCTGCCCTGCCATTATGTCAACCAGCTCTAGGTCTGGATTCCCTATGGAAGTGGGGCCTGGAAAAAAAAAGTGCCCCTCTCCCCCTAGGGACAACCAGCTGTGTGCTGATAGCACCAGTATTATTCCCCACTACATTGTGTATGTTATACCTTTCATATAGAGTATTTACAGCCTTTTTTTATTACAGTACTTTATGTTGCAGATAACAAAGTAAGAAATACATAAAATGAAAATCGTATTTTAAAAAGACAGAGCAGACAGTAAAATCTAAAATATCCATGGGCTAATTATACAAGGACCCCGTTCCTCAGCTCTTATGACCTTATTCAGATATGGTGGCAGTAAGCACAACCGCTATGACTTTGTATGCAAAATGTGTACTAAAGTATGTAAACGCTGCAGGATACACCTACTGCTGGCTTCTGTGATCCAATGCTGCATCCTCGAATGCAGCATATGATAATCTGCGTGACCATTGCCCATCTGAGCATCCCTCAGATTATTTAGTATGTCCTATTAAATCAGCATTTGTTTTGTAGCATGCCTACAAAACAACACTGACACACAACCGGTTTGAAAAAATGCTCCCATCACCACCTCCGCCCTCCAAATGGCCCCAGCCTCTCAATCAGGATGTAGTGTTCCAGGCACTGTGAGGACTGACGTTCAATGAGATCTGCACATACACAGTGTGGCATATGCCCATATGCACATCTCGAAACATTGGAGATGTGCGTTAACATTGAGTTAAGGTACATCTCTGATTCAGACCCTTTGAACGGTGAGATCAGTCTGCGTGCACCCAAGTTGTCCTGTTCATGTAGGCACTGTACAGTAAATATGGTATGCATGGAAAAAAAGTAGAAATGAAGATAAGCCATATAAATAAATGTATCTACAGGAAAGAAATATGGGTTTCTCACTGAACTAATGGAAGTGAAGCTAACCGTACCTTGTGTTGTTTCATACAGAAATATTTTGTCTAGAAAACTTTCATAGTTGTTCATGTTTATTCTTGCTTTGTGATAACATATATCTAAAACTCCCACAGCAAATATTTCCAAATAAAGGAAATGTACTGCAACTATATTTTGTATAATATCTCATAACCAGAACCATTTTACGAAAACATATCATGAGCTTTCCTCTAACATTACGCAACAGCTTTGCTGGGAGCATTTATCCAAGTATAGTGCTTGAATTAGCCATGCATATAATTTCTCTTTTATTCAATCTCAGGTTTCTATTGTAAGTTTAATTCACTTAATTTGTGACTTGAGCCAGGCAGCAGAATGGAGAATTTAGACCACAAATAATGAACATTTCTAAAAATGTACATGCTTGACTGAACGGCTATGTGTTGTGTAATGGAATGGCAGTCAAAGTAATTCAATAAGAAGATTTTCTTAAGACAATACACTTATATCAGAATACATCTGATTAATGCTTGTAGAGTATGCATTTATTCAGGCTACTGTGCAGGGAGAATAGGGAATGAAACATGACATTTCTGATGCTTGGGCTTTCATTTAATTATCTAGCAATACAATCTCCTTGGATGTTGCAGGTGGCATTGTTTAACAAAAAAACTGTGATAAGAAAAGCTACAGTATGAGATTGTTTTCTTGAAGAAGCTGTTTTGCATTGCATCTCTCATATATGTTTTACTGTGTGTGGTGTAGGCCATTGAACACTGGAGGAACAATGGGAAGGGGCATATACAATTCAATGGGAGCTGCTGTTGGTAGGAAAATTCTGCTCACACCACATAGGTTGCGAACAGAATCAGCCTTCTGTAATTAACACGTGGAAGCTACAGGAACAGGTCCCGGTAGCTCCTGTGCTTAATTGAATTTTCCCCATAATGATCATCTTCATGTTTGTAGTCTTATCTGATTGCCATTAGAATAGATAGTGCTACTATATTAATAGGACTTATATTTACTGTACAAAGACTTTAGTTTCCAACGTTAATTTTTGGCTACATTATATAAGAAGGAACTACACAGAAGGCACCATGGAACACAACCGTTATTGGAAAGTTCAAAGGTACCTATTTGTATCAAAATGGTCCAACTGGCCAGGTATTATACAACTCAGCTGCAGAAGCAGTGGTGGAACTTGTGAGTGATCGGCGCAGCTGCAAAAATATAATTTGGGCCTCCCTCTCCTCCTCAACCCAAGTTCACAACATGTCACATGGCAGTGGGTGACAGGGGTACAAGCACAATGTCTTGTGCGGTGTGAAGAACAGGGGGCATGTACCTTAATGGGGGCCCTTATCTCTTGTGCTTTCCTCAGTTTGGCACTCAGTCAGTCAGGCAGACTCTGACACTGCCAGTTACAGGTGGTGAGCTGGATTTAATTCACAGACAGCAGTGAATCAGAATAATGTACAGCTGTCTGTTATTTAGAGGCAGTAAGTGGCTGTGATCATCAGCACTGAGAGATGGCAGGACTTCTCTATCAATCCATCACACACAAGGTTAGCCCTGCCTCCCTAAGGTAAGGGGCAGGTCCCTCAGGCAGTAGGGCCTACCCTCCTCTCTTCACCGGGCTATTCATCTGACATTGCTCAAAATGGTCTGCGGGGGAGGGGGAAGCCAGAGGATAATTTATTGCTGGCCTGGACAGCAGTGGGCCCCCTAGTCCTCAGGGGCCCTGGTGCAATGCACCTGCTGTACCAACGGTAGTTCCGCCGTTTGGAAGAAGGCAGTGTTGGGCAGTGACATCCCAAACATATTTAATTTTGGATGTACCAATCTCTCTCACTCCATTTTTACAGTTATCTTCACTGCATTCTTTCATCATGGCAACTTTTGCAAATCTACACTGTCATGGAGTAGGCCACATTGTGGCATTGCTGGTGTAAGTGGTACTGTTACCATATTGGCCCTGATGCTAGGTGGCACTTCTTTTGTTGTGGGGTGAGCATTGTTTTGAAGCCCCCTCAACTGGTTGCCAATAACAACAGGAGATAAGAATGTATCTGTCTGGAATACCTTTGGGGACGGCCTAGTGGAAAGTCAAGGTGCAAGAATGAAAGGCGGCGGGGGTCGGTCCTGCTCTCAAGTTTACAATATATAGTAAAATAAGGATCAGTGCTACAATCTGTAAATTGTTACAGCCAGGTTGCAAAGGTAATGTCCTTTGTCAACTCATTAATCACAAAGTTACAGTGTCATGGGGTCAGAGAGTTATGTGAGTGAAGAAAGAGAACATATGTAAGTTTTGTGTGAACTGTGAATAGCGGAGGTAATTGGGTAGGGTAGCTTATGGTGGTCTTATGTGTGGTCCAGGAATTTGATAAGCTCATTTGAAGAGATATGTTTTCAGGGAACACTTGAAATTTTAGAAGAAATTCTTGGGCGTGGGAGGGCATTCCAGAGAAACGGTGCAGACCTAAAGAAATCCTGTAGTTGCCAATAGAAGATGTTAATAAATGTGGAGATTGAGTAAAGATTGACATAGAAAAGCAACAATAAAAGGCCATTTTGTTGGGAAAATCATTCTAGCTGCTCCATTCAAAATAGATTGAAGTGGTCAAAATCTGGGCAGAGAAAGGAGACTACTGCAATAATCAATGCATAAATTAAAGATTACATACTGTATTAAAGCATATTGTGTGAGATATGTGCGTTCCAGTGTTTGAAGGTAATAAAGAGGAATAAAATGTGCTTATATGAAAAAAGAAAAGGAAGCAGCAATAAATTAAAAATAAATCTAATTTATCTTTACATTTTAAATCAAATTACAACATTTGTGAATGTATTGTGAATAATTTATTTTAATGTTGTGCAATATTAAAAAAATAACCCATTGCATTTCACTACACTATATGTATATTTGTGTGCTTGTAAGCTGTATACCAAACATCTTCTTGCAAATCTTTTAAGTCATAAACTGTATTTTTGACTGTTAATTGCTATTCTGTATGTTATGGAATGTCCAGGAGGATCCACAATATACTGTATAAAAGGTAACAGAATTATACCTGAATCTCAGGTCACAAATCTTCGAAATATAAAATTTACACCATTCACAGAGCAATTTCCTTAGTTATTATTAATAATTTATGTTATGTTTGTTTGAAACAATGTTCCCAATACTTTGTTTTGTTGACTAATTGTAAATATAGAATTTAATAACCCAGTGTATTTGAAAATAACCACAGAATATTGGGGGTAATTCCAAGTTGATCGCATCAGGAAATTTTTTAGCAGTTGGGCAAAACCATGTGCACTGCAGGGGAGGCAGATATAACATTTGCAGAGAGAGTTAGATTTGGGTGGGTTATTTTATTTCTGTGCAGGGTAAATACTGGCTACTTTATTTTTACACTGCAAATTAGATTGCAGATTGAACACATCCCACCCAAATCTAACTCTCTCTGCACATGTTATATCTGCCCCACCTGCAGTGCACATGGTTTTGCCCAATTGCTAACAGAATTCCTGCTGCGATCAACTTGGAATTACCCCCATTGTACAAAGCTTTAAACCTACATGTGTATATGTTGGTGACTGGTGGATTGGGCAATATATTATTAGTTTAGCTTTTTAACATAGTATAAAATGAAACATCAATGTGTTTTAATTGTTACTTATATTTTGCAGCCATACTCTCCCACTGTCTAAACCAGGCCTGACCACCCTCTGGCTCTCCAGCTGTTATGAAACTACACATTCCAGCATGCCTTGCCACAGTTGTAGCATTCCCTAATAGCAAAACTGTGGCAGAGCATGCTTTCACAAAAGCTGGAGAGCTACAGGTTTGCCAGGCCTGGTCTAAACAATCATCAGTTTTTAACAAGAGCAGTTACATTATTTGTACATCATTTATCATATTTATTACTTGTGATATTATCTGTTTTGTAGTATGAGTCAATAGCAGTACATAAAACTGTAATAAGAACACATTCTGCAGAAACCAACTGTAAAATATGCTTTATGAAATTGGGAATTAAAGGGACATTTTTCGGTGATCACAATTCAGGGGATTTTAGGCTTAAGATCTTTTTCTGTGGAAAGTGATAGTCTGATTAGACACCTACTGGAAAGAGGGCCAAAAGGTGCATTATTGCACAATCTGTACTGCTTGTTAAAATCTTATCAACAATGGCTTCAAGGTTCTGCTGTATAATCTCCTGCTAGTGAGATATCATTTTATAAAAAGATGTACACATCAGAATTCAAATTGGCAGCAATTCAAGTGGTGTGTGTTTAATCACGTGCTTATGCCAGGGAGTGAACACAACACCATGGCGGCTCGCCAAATACAGTTATTTTCTTGCCTGGGAACCTGGCAAAAACACATGGTACAGCAGCTTTTAATTGAATGTATAATTATAATGCCTTTAGGTCTGATTATGCACAGCACCCTTTCATTAAAACAAATTAAAAAGTCTAACATTACAAAGCACAGCTAAGTGTAATATATTTCTATAGCAAGGTTTGTTTGCAAAACACAAATGCACAAGACCTCCATGCTCTATGACAAACAACTATGCATTGCATAATGTATCTAGAGGGGCTAGGGGTGTCTAACCCCCACAGTGTGTGTTCCCAGATTGTAAATCAGATGTGTACCAAGTTTGGTGTAAATTGCTCCAGGCTTCCACAGTTTTGCTGTCTGCTGACATACTCTGTGCTGCTGTCCTACCCCTAGGGTGTGCTAGGGGTGTCTGACACCCACAGTGTTTCTTTCCAGAGTGAAAGTCATATGTGTATCAAGTTTGGTGTAAATTGCTGCAGGCATTCCAGAGTTATGCTGTCTGCTGAAATACTCAGTGTTGCTGCCTCACCACTAGGAGTGCTAGAGGTGTCTTCCCCCCACAGTGTTTGTTTCCAGATTGTAATTCATATGTGTAACAATTTTTGAGTACATTGCCCCAGCAATTCCAGAGTTATGCTGTCTCCTGATGTACTCTGTGCTGCTGTCTGCCCCCTAGGGGTGCTAGGGATCTCAAATTGTTTAAGTTGCCTCCGCCGTGTTTTAATACGTTCGTATGTAAAATTTCACGATTTTCGCTTGTAAACTGTGGAATTGTATAGAAAGACAGAAGGACAAATTTTCATTCGTGTATATATATATATATATATATATATATATATATATATACACACAAGAAAAGTGTCCAGAGCCCGGCACTCCCGTGAGCCTTATAGAGTAAGTGCTGTGGTGCCCTCCTGGTGATTCCAGGTCACTATATAAAGCATATGTAGAAGGCGGCACTTAAACAGACTCCTGATTGCAGATGATTAAGTCATTTAATAGACCAGAGCGGCCGACATGTTTCGGGGCAGAACCCCCGTCCGCAGGGCCCTGGTGATGGGGCAGAATGCCCCGAAACGTTGATGTTTTGCACTAAACTGTGTGCACTAATGTTTTTTTGATTCTCAACCTTGGAGTGCCGCCTTGCTTTTTTGTTCTATATATAGGGGGTTGCCATACCCCAGGAGGGCACCCAAGTCAAGTTACTGTTGGGGGGTTGTAGCTACCCTGTGGAGTGCCGGATATGTTCTAATATATATATATATATATATATATACATACACACATTTACAGTATATTTACACATGTATATATATACAGAGACTTGGCTGTCAGCACTGCACCACTGGAGGGTCTACCACGTGTTCTAAATTGGTTAGACATTATACCCATTTGAATTGCCTTCACTCCTGAGTCTGAGTGTCAGGTTCAAGCTGCTGACCGACGAGGTTCCTTATGCTTGCGAACAAGTTAGATTCTATACACATATGAATCTTCCCCATATTCGAATATCTGAATGTCAGACTGAAGCTGATGATATATGAGGTATGGTCCTCGCTGTATCAATCAAGTCCCATTGAAATATTGAAACGTTGTTCATACATCTTTGAATGACCTTTTATGTGCTGACAATATGTTCTGAAATGAAGAGATTTTACCCCTGATGAAGTCTTGGAACAAGACGAAACGTGTTGGGTTATTTATCTATCTATTATCTGATGTTACCTCCGAATCTACAATAAGGAGAAGGAGGAAATCGTAGTGATATATCTACGCTTTTTCCTCATCACTACAAACTGATTGTTCAAATTGTGCGACAAATGTAAATGTATCAACTCTGTATACTTATGAACATTTGTGTCGGGTTTATATGTTGTTTTAATAAATTTTTATGTTAGTATTTGTTATCTGACGTAATTTATCCGGAGAGTACTGTGAGGGTCCGTTTTTAGGTAGGGCGTTGATATAACTCCCTTGGCGCCATCTCCTCTATTTCATTTCATATATATATATATATATATATATATATATATATATATATACATATACACATATATATATATATTATATTATATATATATCACACATGCATATCATGTTGCACATACTGTACATTACACACACTTGCAATGCAAGCATCTGCATGTTGTAGATGTGCCTGGGACCAGACACCATGTCCTTATGTCCTTAGGCCCCTCCCACTAATGGCGATGGCGATTTGCAGATCAATTGCAAAAGGGCCGGGTCAAAATGACATGCTTGTAATGGAATACATCATGACCCACAAATCATGGCATTGTGGGTACGTACTCAGAAACCCCACCTGCATGTGAAACTGGTGCTGTCAGTGTCAGAGAAATTGGTTATGTGTGTGAATGCATACAGTATGTGTGTGTTATGTGTGAGTGTGTGCACAGATCACATATTATGAAAAATAGAAAATAATGACTATGTAGTTATGTTAGTTTGAATGTGAACAACTCTTATGTTATGATCATCAAGTAAGATGAAAAGTCAACTCCTAATTATATCTCTGTGTACTTAATACTGTACATCTCTGGTTACCACTCTGGGAAGGAATTTCAAAGAGATAAATCACCATCTGAATATTGCAAAAAAACTCTGCACCTGTACTGTATGTGTGAATGTTGGTGGCTGGTATACTGGGCAATATATTGTTAGTGTTTATTTAACATTTTAAGTAGACAAATATCAAGAATTAGTCCTCTTCCACATATTCATACTCTCCTACTGTGGCAGGGGCTGACTAAAAGTGGAGGGCGCTTACTGTATGTCCAGTTTCTGAGACCCTCCTTTTCTTTGGCAGGGCTTGTGTATGTAATGAGCAGACGCTGGCAATTTCTCCACTGGTTCACTTCTCCACTCTTTTCACTGCTTCATGAATAGACCCCTTAGGGTGGAATGTATCACAGCCTTTTTGTGTTAAAATCCCAGAGAAACTGTAATTTTACTGCATCTATATACTTTCCCATATATAAGAAAAAGGGTTCGCAGCGGATATTGGAGACATCTCCAATATGTGCTGCAGTCCCACGCAAAGCAGTCCCTATAGCATTCTGTGGGGCTCTCGTGTGACCGCATACAAAAAGCTCTATAAAGTGTAACGTTCTAGAGCTTGTGCCCGGTACCAAGGTAACTAATGCCATCGTTAGCTGTCATATGCTATAGTAGCCTATGGACCACTTTATACAGAAAATTCCCGGATCCTTCTCTCAGGTCAAATGTCCAGAAGTCAAGAACATGAAGGTGAAGATATTTGTTAATGATATAATTATAAATGAGATCAATAATACATCTTAAACCAATTTATCTCAAAATCTTATGAATCTTTTTGGCACTTTCATTTGGAAAATATACCTATCACTGTCACTCAGAAAATGAATGTGCATTTCAGGCCTCAGCCAAATGCACATTCGTAGAGGACCACAGATTGATCGGTAGAAATTAGATGAAACGGGTCCCCCCAAAATCATTACTGTTAGGATTCTATAAAACTGATGCAGGAAGATTGCATCAAATTCACCTTTATTGTTAAAGAAGTTCAAAGATTTGCTTAATGGTAGGCATGAAAGGTATTTTGAAATGTGATATTCAGTGCTTCCTAGCAGCGGAATTGCATGCTCTCTGCACACAAAGAACATCTTTGAATGAGTTTCTCCATCTACAGTATATGTGTAAAGTCACTATGTAACAGTTGCAGTCATACAGATTATTTAGTATTAGTTTTTTTCATTCAAAATCATAACTTTATCCGCATACTTTATATAAAAATAAATTATAATGCATTGTATGCAGCTGCTCCACAAGTATTTTCATGCACTTTTAAAAAGCCCTGTCTGATTCTCTTTAGTCAAATAATTAATTTAGTTGATTATATATCAAATACCAACCTGAGGACCTTGCACTGTTCCTGGTGCAAGAGGATCTCCCAGAGTCCGCTTCTTAGCTTTCTCAACACATCTGCGCACAAACTCAGGGTAAATCGATTCTTCCACAAATAGCCTGGATCCAGCTATGCAGCATTGGCCTTGATGATAGAACACACCATGGTGGGTCTGCTCTAATGCATTGTCCACTGACAGGAGAAATATAGCTTGGATTATTTGAGGGAATACAGTAGGTTTGAGTCTACTATTGGTAGCTTTACTACCATTGAAGATTATTTGCTGATACTGGTAAAACGTACAACGGGGAAGATGTATTTACCTGGAGAGGGCATAAGAAAGTGATAAAGCAGTGATAAGCGCTAGGTGATAAACGCACCAGCCAATCAGCTCCAATATGTAAATTGACAGGAGCTGGGTGGCTGGTGCGTTTATCGCCTTGCCCTTATCACTGCTTTATCACTTCCTTATGCCTTCTCCAGGTTAATACATCTGCCCCAATATCTGCACTAAACCTGCTGCAACCAGACATTTATTTTCATTGCACTCAGGGCCTAATTCATGTTTGTATGCAATGGTGATGTTTGCCGTGATCACACTGCAGACACGCAAAGTGATCACACTGCAGACACAATGCGGTTTTCAGTGAGATTTTTAACACAAAGTGATTGACAATAGGTACCATTTGGGAGAGGTAACAAGGAGTGGTGGCAAAAACTCAGGCATGTCATGGCCGTTTTTGGGGCGTGTATCTGTTTCAGCTGTGATCATGTACGCATAGATACATAGATCCAGCCGTGGCCAGTCTGTGTGACCATAAACTCACTCAGGGAGCGTTCTTCATTATTGTGTTGATGGTGTGTATGTGTGTGCAGATAATGAGGACTTTGTGATGAATCTGGTGGGCATCTACATATATTCATTTTTGGCGGCAGCTTCACTTGCGATGATTCGCAAATCCATAGCCTGAAAAATCGCTACTGCGTAGATATGTGTGTACAGACATGGAATAGGCCCTTATTCTCAAAGATAAGCTAATTTAAATTGGATACTGTGATTTTAATACATGAAGTAACTCATCTTTTATTTTCAATAGAACTATTATTTTGGGATGTAGTTATGTGGCCGCCGGTAAACCATACCCAACCCATTATTTTACATGCTGAATTATCCCACTGTTTTCTCAGAACTTTGTTGCAGATCTTTCCATTTTCCTCTAGACTATGCTCTCTTGGAGCAGGAACCTCTCTACCCTGTGTTTTAAAATTTACATTTATTTTATCTACCTTGTATGAACCTTGTATAAAAAGATCCTGTTTTCCATACTGTCTTCTGCTGTCAAATAATGCAGTACCTTACAAGTCACTGACATTAACAACATAAGAACATCCCTCTTATACCCCTTTCAGACAGAAGCCAGGGCTTGGACCCTGGTTTAACTGGCTTTTGGAACGCAGGTTGGATCCCAGTCCCAGCTCAGTACCCTCTTTCACACAGAAGATGAAAATACTGGGCCAAGCATTTGGACCCGGTAATTTGCCAGGACAAGACGGCTTAATCCGGGTCCTATCTCTGTGTGACAGGGTCCATCTGGATCAAGAATGCTGGAGTTTCAACCCTGGTTGCGACCAGAGTCAGAGCCCCCTGCAGTTTTGACCCAGGTGGACCCTGTCACACAGAGAAAGGACCCGGGTTGATTCCGGATGCCCTGGCAAATTACCGGGTCCCTTTATCTGTCTGAAAGGGGTGTCAGTGCCAAATGTAATAGTTTGCAACCATTTTGCAGACACAATCATGATTCTGGTGGTTTTATCCCAAAGATTTAAAGCACAAATAATTTAATAGGCAAATACAACTAGGGTTTTATTGACACTTTCAATCTACAGGCTAAATAGTCGTTATCATATTAGTCCTTGACCCATAGAATAGATTTGGCATCAAGTGACTCTCTTCTAAGACCAATGGAATAAAGAATTAATGTAATGAAAAATTTAATCTTTATACCAATAGTTATGGGTTTCTATTTGCCATTCTAATGCTATAAATGAACTTAATGCATTAACCATAGTAAATGCTTACTAAATCTAGCTCTCATTTTAATGTCAGGCTTAATTGTGTTCTGCTAATGCATATGGGGGTCATTCCGAGTTGATCGCTCGCTAGCAACTTTTTGCTGTGCTGCGATCAGATAGTCACCGCCTATGGGTGAGTGTATTTTCGCTTTGCAAGTGTGCGAATGCATGTGCAGCTGACGGCACAAAAAAGTTTTTTGCAGTTTCTGAGTAGGTCTGGACTTACTCAGCCGCTGCGATCACTTTAGTCTTTTTGGTCCCAGAATTGATGTCAGACACCCGCCCCCTGCAAACGCCTGGACACGCCTGCGTTTTTCCAAACACTCCCAGAAAACGGTCAGTTGACACCCATAAACCCCCTCTTTCTGTCAATCTTCTTGATATCGGCTGTGCAAATGGATTCTTTGTTAAATCCATCGCCCAGCACCGATACTCTTTGTCCCCGAACGACGCGCCTGTGCATTGTGGTGCATAAGCATGCACGGTTTTGACGAGATTTAACCTGATCACAGTGCTGCAAAAAGTTGCAAGCGAGCGATCAACTCGGAATGACCCCCTAGGGCGCTAATAAATGATTGGAAAATGCATGATGTACTTATATATATGCATGGGTGAAATCCATGGTTTTCTAGCTACATGTGATTGAAAATATTGCCGGCAATATTGTTGTGCTCCATTAAGCTAATTTCAGCAAAAAAAAAAGTGAAGACAGACTGAGGCTACGTACAATCTGCATCTGCAAAAACGATAACTGGACTTTTTCCTCCAAGTTCCAGAGTAACTCTCTTCAGGTTAGTCTTTCCAGCTGCTTCTTTTATTAGCTGTCCTACCTAAAACATAAAACAAGTACTGTAACAAATATATACATAAATGAATTTCATAAAATTCTTCCTTCGATTGAGTTCCAATAATTTTTAGTTATCTGAAAATGGCGAATGGGACTTAAGGTCGACACCCATTAGGTTGACACCCATTAGGTCGACACCTATTGGTTGACAGTGGGTAGGTCGACACTAGAAATAGGTCGACATGGCCATTAGGGTTTTTTAATTTTTTTTTGTGTAGTTGTCTCCGTCAAGTGACCGGGAACCCCAATTAGTGCGCTACGGGCAAGGTGCCTCGCTCAGCTACCACGGCGCTCAGCACAGGTTACCATTCCAAATCGTAGTCCGCGTGGATCGTAAAGTATGAAAAAGTCCACAAAAAATGTGAAAAACTCATGTTGACCTTTCTTCATGTCGACCTTGCTCATGTCGAGCTAACAGCCATGTTGACCTATTTCTAGTGTCGACTAATCCACTGTCAACCAATGGGTGTTGACCTAATGGGTGTTGACCTAATTGGTGTTGACCTAGAGTCCGGATACCCTGAACATGGAATGTCTCATTATCATCATTACATCAACCGAGTTCTGGTGTTTGGCGTGGTTGTAATTACATAATGACCACTGTCCAAATTGATCATGTAAAATTGCAGTGACATAAAGGCAGACCATTTACCATACCGGGAAAACATACATATTTGTAGGTCATTACAGAGATTAATTTTTGGAGATTTTATATATTTTTTTCCAACTTCATCTTTATAATGTTTCTTCTAGTTACTTTAATAAAGAATAATGGGGGTCATTCCGAGTTGTTCGCTCGTTATTTTTTTCTCGCAATGGAGCAATTAGTCGCTAATGTGCATGCGCAATGTCCGCAGTGCGACTGCGCCAACTAAATTTGCTATGCAGTTAGGTATTTTACTCACGGCATTACGAGGTTTTTTCTTCGTTCTGGTGATCGTAATGTGATTGACAGGAAGTGGGTGTTTCTGGGCGGAAACTGGCCGTTTTATGGGAGTGTGTGAAAAAACGCTACAGTTTCTGGGAAAAACGCAGGAGTGGCTGGAGAAACGGAGGAGTGTCTGGGCGAACGCTGGGTGTGTTTGTGACGTCAAACCAGGAACGACAAGCACTGAACTGATCGCACTGGCAGAGTAAGTCTCGAGCTACTCAGAAACTGCACAGAGAAGTTTTTTCGCAATATTGCGAATCTTTCGTTCGCAATTTTGATAAGCTAAGATTCACTCCCAGTAGGCGGCGGCTTAGCGTGTGCAAAGCTGCTAAAAGCAGCTTGCGAGCGAACATCTCGGAATGACCCCCATTGTGTCTTGCAGTAGTGCCTGGCATAATTTAATATATAACAATTAAAAGCATTTTGGTACCAATGCTTGCAGAAGTATTAGTAAAATGGGAGGTGTCACCATTGTTCTCATTTTTACAGATGAATTGAACATAAGTATGCAATCGAGATTTCATGATTTGTAAGGTTTCAAGGAAGATGCAAGAGTATCTTAGTTATGTCATACAAATGGGTCCATTGCAAACCCCTCCACACCTCCGTAAAACTCATCCATTTAAAAAAAACAGTGGGGTTTCAAGTGAGTTTCAAGCGAGGCTTGTCTCCTATTATAAAACTATTCCTATGCAATTCAACAACAAGTTTAGACAATAGGGCATGCACAGGAGCAAAGAATAGAGCCAAGGAAATCCTGTTTAGAAAAAACAGCTCATGTAGCATGATTTGTATCTGCACAGAAAGTTTCAGCTTGTCTGCGGTACTACTGTAGTTGGCAGATCTGTATATACAAATGGATCGAGCAACCCATCACGTTGTGAATACCCTTGGAGAGCTGAGTTTAATAGCCTCCAACTGCAGAAGACGTACATATCTTATGATTGACTGCAACTGATCTCTACTGATGGAACTCTGATCTACTGATCCCAAGCTACTGTACATCCAAAATTGTGCTGCAATTCTTTACAATACATACAAAATTGGACTTCCTGCGCAGTGCAATTCAGACACTTGAACAAATGAAAACCATCACTCCACTACATCCAACATCTCTGCTAAGTCCTAAATAGAGTCATGCCCAAAGATTAAATATTTAAGACTATTCTTTCTCACTCAGTATAGACTGACAAAAACTGCATACTGATTGATTACTAGAGAAGGGTGTTCCCATCTCAGAGTAAACGCTTTGAGCTGGTCTCTACTGTTCCACAAGTAAATATTGAACTGGTTACTGTGCTAAGTAAGCTTCTGATTATGCCAGGTGTATTCCCGAACCATAGGCATGCAGCAGTTTGTAATGCTGCACAAAGCCTTTTATTATTTGCTCCAATGTCAACAGAAATTCAGACCACATGGAATAGATAGATATGCCAGGAATGCTATAAGTGAGCCCAAGCAATCCCCCTCCACTCACATATTGTCTGGCCTCTAAAGCACTTCTAAGCTGGGTACCCAAATATACAATCAGCGGCTGATTGGGTAAACTCTCCCGATCAGCTATGCTGTGTGTCCTCAATGTAACCCCCCTGTCAGCTGCCTGCTGACTATAGCACAGTGTGTATGGGCTTCTATGAGATCAGGTGGTCGAACCTTTAAAAATTAAACAGTACATAAGATTCTTCCACCTTATTATTGGCTAACGCTACATCAGCACTACATATAAACTTATACAATTGTTTGCCGTACTTCTAATATTGAAAGAATGACCAGACAATTGCATATTTATGTACCCCCATCTTGTATGACAGAAAAATGGAGTACTCCTTCTTAGATAACCATGGATATTTTCTTGCTCTCTACAGTATGTTTTATTCCTAAGCACCATGTTAGGTTGCATCAATATCTCACACTACATGTAGGTCACAGTAAAAACTCATATCTACAGAAGTCCTGGGTGGGTGGATACATACTGTACATCTCTAAATGGATGTTGTTCCTCCATAGCCTATTTTTATGAATTTTCAGTATACCTCTGAATCTGAGCTTTGTACATTAGATAAAGATCAACCAAAGTGGTCCCCATTAAGCTGATGAGCATATCTCATATCTCACCTTTCCCTCTCCCCCAGGATATACAGTGGGCTGTATATATCCCACTTAGTGTTAGGGTCTCCTGCTCTGTGCTGCCACGTCGTCATGGCAACCGGGAGACAAGTGCTAGCGGAGTAACCTGAGCGTAGCTGATACTCCGGTTCGGGTCTTTTGCTGTGCAGTGGTTACAGGCTCTGTGCACGGCAGGGGATCCGGTGCTGGTTTTTGTGCTCACAGTCTGTGAGGTCTGAGTGGGGCGTGGACAGCACCTGCTATATAAACCCTCTTCTCAGGTTAGGCAGATGCTGCTGAATCTTTGTTGGTTAGTCAGTTCCTGAAAGCTAGCTAGTACTGTGTAAACTTTGTATTTGTTTGTTGCTTACTGCAAATAGGCCTTGGGATTTGGTATTACACTCTGCCAATCCAGACCTAGCAGTAAGACTGGAGTCAGTCGTTTAACCTGCTGGGGTTCTTTTGCTACTCTGTGAACCTAGCAAGTTTGCGGCTGTATTCTCAGACTTGCCTGCCAAAATCCTTTCTCACTGTGCAAGGTGTTCAGGTGTCAGTTTAGTGGCAGTAAGCTGAACCAGTGCACTGCAAGTGAGGACTAGGATTGTGGAGACTCTCCTTGTGTCTATTATTCCATCTCTGACCAAGGAGTTTACTGCCACACCCGTTGGTAACCCTTTAGGGTTTTGCTGTTGCCCTTAGCAACAGCATTTCGGGTTCTCTACGTATTAAATCACAACATCTCGCTTCTTTCCATCTGAGCATTCCTAATACTAGGGAGACACCCAGTTTCTTAGCCTTTGGGCTTCTCTGTTCACTTTGTGTTTATTTTGTTACCCTATCACCTTCTGTGTATGTAATGTCATATTCCCCTGTCTGTCTGTGAGTTCATTTGTTTTGCATCTCTCTCCGTTCAGACACCAGTACATTCCTGCTGGCACTGGTGTGCATAACACTTAGAGAGCAACTGGCCTGTAAAATTCTAGCACTAATGCCAAAATTACATATGCACAGGTTTCTACGGCAAGTATAAGGGGTTGACATGTTTGTTGGTTTATTACATCTATGCTATGCATATATTAACTTGACATGTTTTACAAGGATTGGATTCCCTACATGTTTGTCCTTATAAACATATAAATAAAATTATAATACATATTTTTATATCCTCCCCTATTATTTCTTCTATTTATGCCATATAAGGGTTAAGGTGCTTTCATATCTATTGTGTAGAACATTACCTGTTACAAGAACTCAGTGATGTGGATTACCCAAACAAAGTGATGACAACAAAAAACAATTGAAACAAATATATAATGAAACCCAGAAGAACATTAGCAGAACCATGGTACCTGAGTAGATCCTGTGAAAGCTACTTTATCCACGTCCATGTGATGTGATATAGCTGCTCCTGCTGTGGGTCCAAAGCCAGGCACAATATTCACTACTCCAGGAGGGAAACCTGCCTAAATAGGAATAATTAAATAGAATATGTATTACAGTATACTGGACTTTTATCCATTAGGACACTTTCCATGAGCACATTTACTCCACATAGATAGTCTCAAAATCTGAAATTGAATTCACCAAAATGTGACTAAACAGAAGTAACAGTGAGATTGTTGACCTTTCTTAAATGTACCCATGAGGAAGGCTAGTCCGAGTCTTGGCTGTATTGGGAGAGAAATAAGCAGAAGAAAGAAAGAAGTAATAATGCCACTGTATAGGTACAGCCTCATCTAGAATACTGTGTTCAATTCTGGAGGCCATATCTTCAAAAGCATATTAGAGACTGTACAAAGAAGGGCAACTAAAATGGTGCATGGCCTACATCACAAAACATACCCAGAACGACTATAAAATCTCTATATGTATAGTTTGGAGCAGAGAAGGGAAAGTGGGGACATGATAGAAACTTTCAAATATATCAAGGGTTTTAAAAAGATCCAGGAGGGAAACATTCTTCAAATGAAGAGAAGCAATAGGACACGAGGACATGCACTGAGACTGGAGGGGGGGAGGGGGGAGGTTCAAGAGAAATATTAGGAAAAATTACTTCACAGAAAGGGTAGTGGACAAGTGGATTAGTCTCCCATCAGACGTGGTAGAGGCTAAGACAGTAGAGCAATTTAAACATGCATGGGATAGACATAAGGATATCCCTACAAAGAAATAAGGATCAAATAAGGTTTGAGATAAACATGGTACAAAAAGGAGCAGACTAGATGGGCCAGGTGGTTCTTATCTATCGTCACATTATATGTTTCTATAAAAAAAAAAGTATTTTAAGTGCTAGGGGCCTGCGTTAAAGAAGACCCAACAGAGCAAAACTATGGCTGCAAAATTGTAGCTTAGTATATATATTTATTTTGAGTTCCACATATACTATGTGCAAACAAAAATGCTGTGCTGAGTGTCACTCATTCAAAATACCCTCTGAGGATCAGATGATGCCACATCCTATCTAAAGTCTAACTCCAATGTTAACAAATATTTGCTCAGTATTTCCTTGTTCCATGCAAAAACAGGCAATATTAACCGGGTAAACGTTTCCACCCTTTAGCTGGATTTCTTTCTAGCTGAAAAAAGGACTTGAGTGTATTGTATAGGTAAAGATATGACAGCCGTTATCACTATCAACTTGTGATGACTGATGTTTTCTAAAAAGATATATATATATATATATATAAAAGATCAAAGCATTACAGAAAAGTCAAAAATAATTAAACCAGCAGTAATGCTATAACCACGGCTGGAGAACCAAGGGCGTAGATAACCCTACAAAAGAGATGATCAGTACCAGGCTATGCAAGGTTGTACTACTCTAGTCACATTAACTTGTTTCAGGGAATCCTGCAGTATAAAGATCACCCATAATATGCTGCTGGCCTTAATATTCCTGAATTTCATGTTTGTGGCTTGCATGAGTTTATAAAAGAACTGTCAATTCTTCTAGTATATCTAAAGGATGGCATATTTGCAGCTTTTATTTGTTACACATACTGTATTTGTTTCTATGAGAGTGTGATCAGCACATAACAGGATTCCCTGGGGGAATAGAGCACTGAAAAAGCACACCAGCCTGTTCTGAATAGCGCTGAGTCCCGTCCTGGTTGCCATGGGTGGTGGCTGTCAGAGTTATGCTTTAATGTGTCTGAAACATTAAGAACATTGGCTCTACTATAAATCAAATCAAGCCCTAGCAGACATTAAAATATTTTGATTTAAATCTAACTTGAGCTTGCAGGCTTTCTTTATCTGACATCATAGCAATGAAAACTAATCCTCATAAAAGCAAGTGACACACACTAGAACCTACTTTCCCTATCACTGACCAGACTGGGATCAGATTAACAATGGGGCGGATGGGATTACAGCTCCAGGTCTCCACAGGAATATATATCCATCATCATGGTAAACAGAAGCTCAAAGGGACAGACACCTGTGTATATCGCCAATGTATTACTTTGATCATTTTATTGATAGGTGCCCCCAAACGTGTGTTGCTCAGGGGCCCCCACAGACCAGCATTGTCTTATTGGGAAGTTATTTGGTGGTAGAGACTCATTTTAACGTCCTTGCCCATTGGTATAGATGTCTTTCAGTTCTTGCCAAAATGTTCCCAGGAGTACCTGCTACGCAATTGTGAGTGAGGAGGTTAGCACAGAACCTGCTTTTTAGCTCATAAATAGAAGCATCTCAATAGTGCAATTAGCTGTCATACCGGTGCACTGGAGATCTATTTCCCCTCCCAGCATAACAGAATGGTTCTCTAGGTTGGAGTTCTATGTGACCATATGCAACCTCATGTTGTCTGGAGCTGCTAAAATTAGAGAGTTCAGCTCCATTTGAGGACACTGGCTCCTGTTCAGAAACACTCAATATTACTCTGACATTCTCCACGGTGGCCAATAATCAACCTGTCAGTTACATTACTTGTTATAATTCCTTTCCGGGTGTCCTCCTCAACCTGTCCTACCTCTCTTTGTTACTTTCTTTTTTACATTATTTCCTATACTAATTACTGTTTATCCTGAACTCATCTTGTTCAAGCAACTACAGTATGTTCTCTTTTTTATCTATTTGCCACTATATTGTTGATAGTGCCTTGCTTGGTGGTTGTTCTCCACCCTAGGAAATGCCTTTGGTAATTTTTAATAAAACTTTTATTGCAAAAATGAAACAAATTACAAAATGATGTAATATTTTATACCTGTACACATTTAGGAAGACATTGGGGCTGATAGTGTGAAGAGGGGTTACACGCACACATGGCACTGGCCACATCCACACAGCTCCGGTCACACCCCCTTTTTTTCTCACAATAGACCCTTGAACATTTTCTGCCCTTGAACATTATCTGAGACCATAAGCAAAGGACATCTACCACATTGCTTTTGCACTTTGAGATTATACTATTACTCATATCTAGTGTACAATGGACTGACACAAATCAATTTTTTACCAGCTTGGCAGATCTCTATATACAGTACATCCAAAGTCCAATACGGTCATGATAATAAAATTACACAAAAACAAAACACATGTAGATGCAGACACTAGAGTACATTTTTTATAAGGATCCAATTAACTACAGTAGCAGTATGTTTTTAATTTGTGGGCAGAAACCAGAGTACCCAGAGGAAACCCATGCAAGCACATGACCTCAGTGCTGTGAGGCAGTAATACTAACCATTACACCATCCATATTGCCCATGTTTGCAAAAGCAAAATGGAGGCTTAATAAGTCACTCTAGTACAATATTTTTTTTTTGTACAAACAATACTCACCTCTTTTATCAGTGATCCCATGTACAGAGCAGTCAGCGGTGTTTGCTCTGCTGGCTTAACGACTACGGTATTACCACAGGAGAGTGCAGGTGCGATTTTCCATGAAAACATTACAAGTGGAAAATTCCACTGTGGAAACAAAGATTGTTTTTTTTATTAACAATAGTTTTTACTATATAATCTATCATAAGTATTATATCATCTTACAGTCACTTACATGTTACAGTTATGTGTTTGGGGCATATTTATTATACACATTTTGTGGGAAATCACCTAAAAAATTGGGATACCTTTAAAAGTATTTACTGGGAGAGGGACTGTCCAGATCCCTCTCTGGTAACAGCCACTGGTGCTTGCGCTGTCTAATGACCACGCATTCATAGTAGGTCTGCAGCAGAAAGTATGACGATCCCTGATGCGATCACTTTAGCTTACACATTGCTGGGATGGGCTCCTATTGGAGCACCTGTCCTTGGATGTCATTTTTTAATACATCTTGGCAGGAATTCATTTCTTATTGTCCAGATAACAGCAATAAGAAATTCTATTTATCAAATCTAAACCTCAATAAACAGTAAATGGACGCCTTAATGTTGTATTTTTCTTCTAATACACTATTTTCTGCATTCCCCATAGTGTCATATATGGTGCTTTTTACATAAATGTATATAAAGATAGATTGATAGACACACAGATAGACAAATATTTCTGTCCTCACGTAGGTTGTGTGTCGGGTCCAGCAAAGTCAGCAATTTAGGGGTGCTAAAATGCAATTATGGCCCATATTTATCAAGCCTTGGAGAGTGATAAATAGCACGGTGATAAAGTACCAGCCAATCAGCTCCTAATTGTCATTTTTCAAACACAGCCTGTAACATGGCAGTTAGGAGCTGATTGGTTGGCACTTTATCACCGTGCTATTTATCACAAGCAAGGCTTGATAAATGGGGGCCTATATCTTGGCCCCATCTATAAACTCCATAAAACCTGCACTGGACTTCAATAATGCAAAAAAATTAACCTGTATTAAGACTTAAATGTTTCTGAGATTCCACCACATACCTACAATGGGGCGGATGCCGCCGAAACATTGATTTATATATATATATATATATATATATATATATATATATATATATATGAGGGACATTAATAGGAACATTAATGCTTCCTGCTTCTGCTGCATGAATGCTGTCTTTACTCACAGGGATAATTTGACCACACACTCCAACTGGTTCATGTCTTGTGAAAGTAAAGAAATCTCCATCTATAAAACAAAATATTAATGTGATGAAAGACAATTATTATGAACAGTGTTTAGTAAATAAAAATTTCTGGGTTAGACTATAGTATGTCGAATTAATTGTTACAGCCTGTGTGACTAAAACCTTCACTGGCTAAGCATAGCAACCATGACCCCACATGCTGTCACTTTGCTAGTGATACTGGGAAAGTGGACATGCTGATACAGTAAATATTGTCACATTTTATCTTTAAAGATAGTCCACATTGATAACAGCAGGTATCCGGGTGTTCATAGCCATATCGGACAGCAATCAGCAATAGTGGCACACGTGTGGATAGCATAAGCTACTTTTTGGTGTGGATTACGTTATATTAATATATACAACATATTGAAGAGATACAGATAATATAGTGCTCAGTAAAAAACAAACTGACCAAATACTCTGGGGTAAATTTACTAAGATGGGAGTTCAATTTAAGATGGGATGTTGCCCACAGCAACCAATCAGATTCCAGGTATTATATTTTAGAAGGTGCTAGATAAATGAGAAGTAGAATCTGATTGATTGCTATGGGCAACATCCCATCTTATATAGAACTCCCATCTTAGTAAATTTACCCCTGTGAATTTTCTTAGATAAAAATGACAGTCGGCCATATTTCTAGCCAACTTTCTGTACATCAAAGAAGACAATCAGTTTACACCTGCACACACTTTCTGAAAAAGTAGTCAAGAGACTGAAATTAAAGCATGTGCTAATGTACAGTACTTTGTTCTAGAAATAATTGTAAATGAATGCCAAAACATAATGATCATCGGAATGCTGATTAAATGGTGAAAAAGCTTAAGGCTTCATAAATGATGTACTGCATTCATTCAAACCATTCTTAACGCTACAAAAATGTTCTTTGGCAATGATAATAATGTATTGTATTTGACTTCCATTCAATAAAGGTAATTCTGTTGACATCACTGAATGTAGCTTGCATTTAATGCATTGCATGGACAAGGCAACATCTGAAACTTGTCGGAAGTCTATATATAATCATTAAAATGAGTGATTTTCATTTTCATGCACTGAAATAGAGGTAAAAATATTAGCGTAATACAGTACATGAAATGTAGGTGGGTATAAAGCCAGAGGCTGCTGTTAATATGCAGTAGGATAGTGGTGCTTTGTTATTTGGAACGTTTTCAATGTACAGTATACTGTATCATAATGATTTACTGCTCTAAGGGGCTAATTCAGACCTGATCACTAGGCTGCATTTTCGTACAGTGGGCGAGCAGGTCTAAACAGAGCATGCGTATGCACCGCAATGCGCAGGCGCGTCGCACGAGTACAAAGCAGATCGCCACTCAGCAATGGGTTTGTGCATAGGATCCATTCGCACGGGCGTTGGCAAGAAGATTGACAGGAAGAAAGCATTTGTGGGTGTTAACTGACTGTTTTCTGGGAGTGAAAAACGCAGGCGTGTCCAAGCTGAACAGGCTGAAGTGTTCGCAGCAGCTGAGTAAGTCCTGAGCTACTCAGACACTGCACAAAATCTGTTTGTACAGCTCTGCTTGCACAGCTAAAATACACTCCACCTGTAAGCAGCGACTATCTGATTGCAGCAGTGCAAAAATCGCCTGGTAGCGATCAGGTCTGAATTAGGCCCCTAATACAATTCAGTTGAATGCAATCAATGTAAACACCAAAAGCTCCATAGCAGCTGCATGACACTAGTTGTGCAGTAAAAGGGGTAACATACAAACCGTTAGTAACACGACTCATGTGACATATGTGACATGAGTACTGTAAATATTTGCTAAACAACTGAAAAATATTATTTTATTTATTATATTTAGTATGTCAGAGTGTGACAGAAAAGCACATATACACTATGAAGTCAATTTTGGAGCATAACACATCAGTGTTACATAGTGACAAAAATAATAATCTTAATACTCCCGTTTTTTTCATTCAACTCGCAGGTTATTATATACAGTACATAAGGACCTACAAACTCAAACATAATACCAGCTTATCACATGAAAGACACCTTTCTGTAAGGGGCAGGTGTGAATATGTCATCCTAATTATATACTGTATATCCAAATACAGATGTAGCCGTGCTCATCGTGGCTACATCTAGGCGCATCTGAGCCTTGTTTGCCATGACCACATTCACGTCTAAGGCACATGCACGCCATAGACGCAAATGGCATCGTAGTTCCACACTCATGTTGCAAAGAAAAATTAATCAAAGACCCAGATTCCAATGTAAAAAAAACCATAAGTGAGGCACTCCCCGGATTTGATTGAAATCACAAAACAATGTTTCAGTCCTCTCTAGGTACAAAGGTCCGAAACGTTGGTTTGTGATTTGAATGTGATGTCCCAGTAAAGCTAACATAGTTTCAACAATTCTATCTCTCTTTCTCTCTCTCTCTCTCTCTCTCTCTCTCTCTCTCTCTTACACACACACACACACACACACACACACACACACACACACACACACACACACACACACACTGGATTGTTTATTCTTTTTTGTCTAATCACTTGAGTGCTGCCTTTTGTCGGAGAAAATACTATATATATATATATATATATATATATAAAGGCAGTTGAAAAATAGCATACCCATTGGTATTGTGCGTCCTTGGTTTTTGTCTGCCCATCCTGCACAATAACGCAATGATTTAACAGCACCTGGTATGTCTGCATAGTAGGATGCAGCAAATGCCTTCCCTGCATCAATAGATTCCATAGTCTGCAAAACAGATTAAAGCTTCAGTTATTGTTTTTCTCATTTGTATTAGTGATCAACAAAACATTTTTTTTATTCCATGTTTGAAAGACAACCATATTATTTACAGAATTTACAGAGCAGAAATCATTTTGAAGTTACGCCATGTTAAGTGTACTGTACCTGAAAGGCTGTTTTGCTCCATAGTTTTAGAGATTTTGATAGTAAAAAATGAATTTTAGCCCTAATTTTTAGATGCATTTTAACACTTTGCAATAAATCTAAAAACACAATTATAAATTGATAGCACTTAGGGGGTCTATTCATGAAGCAGTGAAAAAAGTGGAGAAGTGAGCAGGTGGAGAAGTTGCACATGGCAACCAATCATTGTTGAGGTAACATTTATAAAGTGCATTCAATAAAATTATACGTAGCAACTGATTGGTTGCCATAGGCAACTTCTCCACTGGCTCACTTCTCCACACTTGTCACTGCTTCATGAATAGACCAGTTAATGTGTCTTTATATTTAACAAAATTGTGATAAAAGGCATAGAAAACCACGGTTCCAGTGTCACCTACCTCTCTTATGTCACAAATACAAAAGGGACACAAAAACTGCCCATCATACATGAGACAGACACATGGGCCAAAAAAGTGACATAGACACACAGATACGCACATGAGACCCACAGAAAAAAACACTTATGGAAGACACAGACAGAAACACAAATGGGACACTCAGAAAGATACACACAGAACACAGAATGAATCTATTATCCAGTATGCAGAAAATGGTCAGTAAAGTACATCCAGGTGGCACATTAACACAACTCCTGGTTTGTTCATTCTTCTAAGGGTAGTCAAGTTTTTGAGAACATCATTTTCAGGTGAATTAACTTCACTTTACAGTGCCTCATTTTACTGAGTTATACAATTAGCCTTTTTTCTGGAGACTAAAATGCACTTACACCTTTGTAAACTATTCATCCACTATGGCTTGTAGCAATGGAGACAAATTTCCTTGGAGTAATTGATCACCAAGTGGTTAAAGTATACTCAATATGGAGAACATGATTAGATCACATACACTTAAGTGTGCATGTTCGGTCTTCAGTGAGATCTCTTACAGTCTGATGCCTCGCCTCACCCCATTGCACATACAAAATGCATAAACAAAAAGGGCCCAAACGTTTTAAGCATATAATGATACCTACAGTAATGCAAATAAAATAAAATGGATGCAAAACCCAACTCCTAGCAGTATATCTACAGTATGAGAGCTACCAAAGTTGCTCAGACATGAAATTATGATGGGTATTTAATTACATGCTCTGTATTTTAACTTCAATTATACATTTCCCCAGAACCCCTTGGTGAATGCTCTTTACTTATTTATATGGTTTATAGATCTACAATAAAAAGTCTACAGTCAATAGGTCGACCACTAATGGTTGACATGCATTAGGTCGGCATGGTCAAAAGGTCAACATGTAAAAGGTAGACAGTCCAAAAGGTCAACAGGTTCAAAAGGTTGACATGAAAATGGTCGACACACATATGGTTGACACAAGTTTGTTTTTTTATAAAAATTTCTTCATACTTTACCATCCGTGTGGACTACGACTAGGAATAGTAACCTGTGCCAAGTGCAGTGGAAGCAAGCCTTGTAATGGGGCTATTTTGTGGCTGGAAAGTGACAAAATACCCCCCAAAAAATTGTGTCTACCTTTTTTGTGTCAACCAATTCCATTACCTTTTGATCCTGTCGAACTTTTCTACTGTCTACCTACTACATTTTGACCTTTTGACCCTGTCAACCTAATGCATTAATAGTCGACTTATTGATTGTAGACCTTTTCAGTGTAGATCTAATGATCCATGGCTCCGTTATATTGTTGAAATATAGTGCTGCTTCAGAAGCAGAGGAAGTGTCAATCTAATTTTATGACAACAAACACAAATCCACTCTTCTAGTACTTGTGGTTTTCAAATATAAGTCTTCAAATAAGTAATGACAGAACACGGATTTATAAATTGTAATGGGGACATAACACAGCATCAGTCTGTTACTTCCGGTTCAAATAAATACAGGGAGTATATTCATCAATATGTCTATATGAGATGTCTACATTAATTGTTGGCTCAGCTTACATCTGGACCAACAAGACATATTGCCACGTTAACTTCTAACTATCTCTATGGCAGACCTAGCAAATCTACTTTGTAAACTGATATGATAAATAACACATGAATGTTTTAAATAGATATATATATGTACAAAGGTATAGATAACTCTTGATTTGCTACAATATAATCTTAGATAACAAAAACGCCTGATGTGTGATATGGTACTGTGTCTTTGACAATCCAAAATGTACATGAAACATTCTTGTGGCTGCAGACACAAGAATGCGCCATCTCTTCACATGCTACCATCCACTGAATGGCTGTCAGCACTCTGATTGGTGGATAGGTCCAGCCATCCACCAATCAGCATGCTGACAGCCATTCACTATCTGGCTGAAAGCTGTGTAATTCACAATCAGAGCACCCAGGCAGCATTCTCTACCTGCCTTCGACGGACCCTAGAATCGTGGAGCCCTGGGCATTTACACAGTGTGACTAAACATTAAGACAGCCCTGGGTTTGGAATACATAATTGTACAGAAAAAAAGATAGAAAATGCATATGCACATGCTAAATCAGAGGTTCTCAAATGCAGTCCTCAAGGCACCCCAATGGTCCAGGTTTTAAGTACTGTATATCCAAGGCTCAGCACAGATGGTTAACTCAAATTGACTGAGGTACTAATGAAGTCACCAGTGATCAAGCATGAATATACTTAAAAAATGGACCGTTGGGGTACCTTAAGGACCGCATTTGAGAACCTCTGCTCTAAACACTAAGAACACTTGTAATCAGTACAATTATAAAGAAAACTCTGCAATTTAACATGGAATAAAAGTGAGGTTCTTAGCATAATTGCTGACCAAAAATATAGGCCCCTCTGCCACGTCCAGGTGACTTAATCAGGTGTGTCCCTAACATTCGTAAATTTCAAGTCCAGAGCATGGGATTCCCCAGGGGCCAGCATAATCCACCACTTCAAGGCATCAACCTAACAAGTAGCTGCAGTTTCGGTATTAGAAAGTGTTACATTAATGAGAAGTTGTTACATAGGTGATAAGTATTAGTAAAAACCATTTTAAATGCTAAAAAGTAGGTTCTTAAATTGCTTTTTACTAATGTAACACTTTTTAATACCTTATTACTACTTCTCACTTACTGTATGTAACACTAAACACTACATCAAAGATAACCACATACATTAGTGTGTTGCACTTGAAATATTTCAGTTTGGCAAACATACAGTACAATTACATTATAAAGTAAACTTTGGTGAACTGTAACATTTTTATGTAAATTCAATCAAATTGTTGTGTTTGTGTTGACCTTGTACACTTCATTGTGTTGTACATGTTTTGCGAAGCTAACATCTGCATTTTTTGGTCTTCTAGATTCAATCCAGATAATTTGTGTTTGGAATTCATAGTGCAGTTTATAATACATTTGCAATGTACTACAGGAAATTGTGGTTTGTAAAACAAATTGTAAAATGTGTGTGAAATTTCAAACTATGCAGTAAATATACTATATCAAGCATTGTGGATCTTTCTGACTACATCAGTAGTAATATATATTTATCAATGCTGAGAATTAATCTTAAAGTATTAACGCTTACAGTTGTTTACATATATTCACATATAGGCATTATAAATTGTTTCATATAGCTGACATATTTTTTTCTTTCTTTTTTCGAAAACATATTATTGCAATGTCATCACATGTAAATCACTTACGCTGAGAATTAAGATGTCACGTTCAACTAGGTCAGCTAACTTATTCATAAGCTTTCCTCTTTCTGAAGCATCCATCCTTCGCCATGGTGACCCCAGCGCAAATGCCTCTCTTGCTGCTTTTACAGCTTTATTTACATCTTCCTAAGAGCAAAGACATAATTTAGGTAATATACAGAAAACATTTGTAATAAAATGTGGTTTATTATTACAACACACCTTTTACTTATTAGAGACATGCTAACATTTTAAGATTAAAGTGTTGTTATTAGAGATGTGTGTGAACCCCCACGTTTTTGGTTTTAGTTGAATCATCGTGTTTTGGTTTTAGATTTATTCAAAACCACCCTCAAGCATTTTGGTTCACATTCAGTCTTTGGTTCCGATTTGGATTCCTTTAAAAAAAAAAAAAAAAACTATACAAGTAACTAAAACAGCTAAAATCATGTAATTTGGACCTGTTTACATTCTATTCAAAACCCAAGTTTGTTTGTTAAAATTGATCTCCAAACTGAGCTGAGCAGAGACTCGTAATCCCAAAGTGATTCTGATGTGGGACTCAATTCGAGATTATATATATATATATATATATATATATATACATACACACACACACACACACACACACACACACACACACACACACACACACACACACACACACACACACACACACACACACACACCAACCATACCCCCCTAGGGCAATTGCTTTTCTGACTCCAGGACTGCACTGACCAAATAGAGGGAAACACAACACTAAGGAGGTGTAAGGACTTATTTGGGACATACTGTACCTCCATAAAGTGTGAATCGCTGACTACAAGAGTCAAACAGGCCCTACCGAAAGGAAGCCAAATATTAAGAATTTTTATACTTAAAAGCTGTACATCCCTGACTATGGATCAATAAAGGCTCATAAATTGGATCAGTAGAAGCTTTAAATAGCTAGTACCGATTCTAAACATTAAGCCCATCAAAAGGCCACACTAATAGAGGAACTATCCAATATTTGAAGTCCCTCTACGATCTTGAACATCCCTGATGAAGTCTTTGCTGATGAAATGCGTTGGATGATATATAGTTTGAGTATGCACTGAAACAAAGAAAATATAAAGCTTATCTGTGTACAGCAATTTTTATACTGTATATGCCATATTAGGCTGTCATTTTAACTGCTTAAAGTGTCTTAATAAATTGTTAGACATTCCTAATTCAGTTTATTTGGTTGTACTCAATGCTATATATGATATCCTCACCACCTCCACACATAGCCAGATTAAGGGGGGGAAGCAGGGCATACTGTACCCCCTCCCCCCTTTGTCAGCCCCCCCCCCCAGCCAGAGCACACTGACTTTACTAGCTTTCCCTTTTATGCAAACGCAGCCAGAATGCTAGCAGGACAGTATGCAGGGCAGGCAAAGTATCATGTTTCATGAGCTACCGATGGAGCATTCTGACTAGAGAACAGATTGGAGAGTGGAGAGAGCTGTAGGTGACACAGGGATCCCAGCTTCTCCTCCTCCCCACCTGGGTGTCTGTGTCCTGTGTTATCTAATGAGGGTCTAGACACACACACACACACACACACACACACACACACACACTCCTGAGTCATCCCGAGTCCTGTCCCAGTGTGTAAGTAGTAATGCTATTCTTGCATGTGACAAGATAAATTATAGATTTTATTTTTCTATGTGTATTTTATGGTTAAGTTGTTCCACTACAAAAAAAATGTAAATTATACAATTGTTGAATTTCAATTAGGTGGTGCTGTCAACAGTACCCACGCATTGTTAAACTATTAGTTTAAAGTTAATATACACCATTTGTTTAAATTTAATATACACAATCCATACCTCCCACCAAGACCTGTTCCAGGTTGAATAAAATGTTGTCTACCTGGACTTTCCTCTTAATTTATGATTGCAATCACCTGTGTTGAAGCACCTTCTTATCAATTAAATAGGTCAACACAGGTAACACAAATCATATATTAAGTGGGAAGTTCATGTGGAGAGCATTTTGACCCTCCTGGAATGGGTCATGTTGGGAGGTATGCACAAGCTAATATATACCCCACTTCCACCAAGGCTTCCCTGTCTTAAGTGCCCCGGGCACCCCAAATTCTTAATCTGGCCCTGCCTTCACATGTGATGACTATACAATAAGTCTATTAGAAATCAAGTGATACGAATAGGCGCCCCCTGAGATACATTGTCTAGATACATGTATACTGTGTGTTTAAAAACTTAGTTTTGGCTATACGTTCTTATTGAGTGAGGTGGGAGGGGGTAAATTTGTCATTTAGGGTGTTTTTTTTTTAGCTAACCTATGTATACTAACTACAGTACTAAGATGTTTATTAATTTTAGATTTATTTTATGTTTTTTTAATTGTTACTTTGTATAAGTCTCCAACTTCATTATCATTGCACTTGTTGTCTGTCAACTTATGCATGAACTACTGTTTAACCTTTATTATTGCAGTACCATAAATATAATTCAAAGTGCTACTGTACAGTACAGTTATGTATTGTGTGTCGCTCTGTATAACAGCACAGGCACTCTCTGCCTAGAGCAGGCATTCCCAACCACGGTCCTCAAGGCACACTAACAGTGCAGGTTTTAGTGATATCCAGGCTTCAGCACAGGTGACTTAATTAGTAGCTCAGTTATTTTGATTTAACCATCTGTGCTGAAGCCTGGATATCACTAAAACCTGCACTGTTGGTGTGCCTTGAGGACTGTGGTTGGGAATGCCTGGCCTAAAGAGAAAAGCATAAGATGAAAAACATAGCTTTACCTAAAAATAGCATCAAGAGCCCCTACATGAGGGAGGCATTTGATATGCCGGCTGCCGGGATCACGGCACTCACCGTACTGACGACGAAATCCTGACAGCCAACATTGGGACAACTAGTCTCCCTCTTGGGGTGTCTACTACACCCCTGGAGGGAGACGCGCTGTCGTGCCTGCAAGGGGCTCTTTTGCGCTCACCCCGCTGCCTGCATGCCGGCGGTCCAGATCTTGGCGCCGGTATGCTGGGCGCCAGGATCCCAAGCACTGGCATAACATACTACACCTCTACATAAAGATCTATACTAGAGTCTAAAGCCACAAGCCTATAGCACATCATATTCTTTCATTTTAAATATGACATGCTGAATTCGAACTCACCTATACCTGTGATTAATAAATCCTATGGACATTTAAGAAATTGAGCAGATTGAAAAACTGGCCACTAAATATTCCAATAAGTACATCACAATTATTATGTTCCTTACCTTATCTCCTTCTTCAATTTCACATATTTTTTCTCCAGTGGCTGGATTTAAGACAGGGAATTTTTTCCCACTAACCGAATTATGCCATTCATTGTTTATGAAGATCTGGGGGATGAAAAGCCACAAATTACATACTGCAATAAAGCATTAGCAGATTTTAATCATACTGTCTCTACAGATAATTACAAAATCCATAAGCAGAGATCATTCCAAACTTTTGGGTCACTCATAATGCATCTGTCTGGACGGAGGTATACTGTAGGTATTATATTATTGATTGATGTGGTATGGTATAAATACATACAGTAAATGTGTGTGATGTTTAAATGAGTTTACATTGCCTATAAAAATGTAATTACTATTTTCTGATAAAATAATTCACATGCTATGTACACTATTTTGGTGTTTGTTCCCAATATGAAATTAATTCCACCAAACATATTTAGTCACATGCATTCACAGAACTAGCATTTGCATGCAAAATCATTCACTTTTGTTATGATATTTTAAAAATCTGCTTATTACGAATCTAAATCATTAAAACCTGTGTCATTACTGAGTCAAGGAGCCAATATAAGCCACAGTCAGCTACGTGCATTGTAGGTTTCCATGGGGTCAGAGTTCCTCTCTCTGATACAATACACATACAGTAGGGCCTGATTCATGTTTGTAAGTAAAGCAAATTATCAAGTAACTACACAAAACCACGCTGCACTGCAAGTGGGGCAGATGTAGCATGAGTAGAGAGAGTTAGATTTGGGTGGGTTATATTGTTTCTGTGCATGGTAAATACTGTCTGCTTTATTTTTACACTGCAATTTAGATTTCAGTTTGAACAAAATCTAAATCTCTCTACACATATTGCATCTGCCCCACCTGCAGTGCAACATGGTATTGCCCAGGTGGGTGTGGTGTCCATGGGCCCCTTTATCCAGGGGGCCCACAACATATACCCTGCTGCCATTTTCACGAAAATCTGTACATGTGCAGTAGGTGAAAAATATATATCATATATATCAAGGGTTTTAACAAGGTGCAGCAGGCAGGGCTGGCTCTACCATTAGGCAGCTTTAGGTGGCTGCCTAGTGGTGCTAGCCACTGGAGGGTACCACCGAATTCATCTACCGTAGTAAAAAACTGAAGGCTATCTCTGTATGCGGGTCAGTAATCAACTTATAGATGGGAGGATGGAAAACAATAAGGAGCATACAAATATATGTATGTCTGTGCGTATATATGTATGTATGTATGTATGTATGTATGTATATATATGAAGAGAGAACAATATTGCCTTATAGTGGGGCACATTACTGATTATAAAATGTAACTTTTAATTCATATTATTAAAAAACATTTGCGAAATATAGGATAAAACGTGAAAGTGAAAAGATAGAAAAAAAAGTGTTTAAAATATGTGACTTCCTGCACACAGGGTGTCCGCAAATTGTAGAGTCTATATATCTTTATGGTGTACACATTTCTGCGTATTTGTATTTATGCTCATTAATATATATCATGCAGTTGTCGGCAGTGTTCATGTCTTGTTCTTTATTACCCGATTAGTACATATCATGCAGTTCCACCAATTATTTGTGTATTATTTCTTATCTTTTGATGTAACCAATGTAATGTATATGCTAAAGATATGTCTGTATTTCATCCATGTATGAGAAATAATCACTGTAAGAGTCTCTGAGGGGTCATTCTCATTTATTGTCCAATGACAGATCCGAGTAATCACACAGCATCCTCACACTTTATTGGGGTCATTCCGAGTTGTTTGCTCGTTGCCGATTTTCGCTATACTGCGATTAGTCACTTACTGCGCATGCGTAAGGTTCGCAGAGCGCATGCGCTTAGTTATTTTACACAAAAGTTAGGTATTTTACTCACGGCATAACTAAGCTTTTTCATCGCTGTGCTGATCGTAGTGTGATTGACAGGAAGTGGGTGTTTCTGGGCGGAAACTGGCCGTTTTATGGGAGTGTGCGGAAAAACGCAGGCGTTCTAGTTGCAAAACGCAGGAGTGGCTGGAGAAACGGGGGAGTGGTTGGGCAAACGCTGGGTGTGTTTGTGACGTCAAACCAGGACCGAAAAGGACTGAGCTGGTCGCAATGGCTGAGTAAGTCTGAAGCTACTCAGAAACTGCTAAGAAATTTCTGTTCGCAATTCTGCTAATCTTTCGTTCGCACTTCTGCTAAGCTAAGATACACTCCCAGAGGGCGGCGGCTTAGCGTGTGCAATGCTGCTAAAAGCAGCTAGCGAGCGAACAACTCGGAATCACCCCCAATGTTTCTCCTGAAAGTCTGTATCTCAATATCATTAGGTGTAACAGAAATAAATACCTTAAAGGTGTGAGAATTTTCACAGTGAAGTGACCACAAAGAATTTGATTACCTTTTTATGTGAGTGACAGAAATAAGAGTAAAGTTATGTCTGTAATCCTGCTAGTCAGAATTCATATATCTGTCCTTATGTATCGGACAGTTGATATTTAATTATATTGGTACATACAGTAAGTATCGTGAATAGATTCCAAATAGTTCTCACACCTCACTTCATCTATTAGTTGTATGTTGGCTAATTCTTTATACATTTAATCACAGTGGAAGTGAGATCTATATACAAGATGTGACTGATTAGAATTCATATATTCATATGAGCCAGACACTGTTTACTTAATTATATTCTTAAAGTAAGTATCTTTAAATAACTCCAAATTTATGCTACATTTCACAGACATTCAGATATGTATCAAAGATCACTGTGAGTCACTTCTTTGTATCAATGGTTAGGTAAATATGATACAGTGCCTGAAATCTAGTACATGTTGTTACACCGTATCTGTGTTCTTTATTAGCTACACAGTTGCACAGCCTAGCTGTGACTCATATGGTGCCGCAAATGTTCAGATACTATAGCTGTCTCAGTGGGATTGACTCCTATCAGCATATACTGCTAACTGTGTGATTTGTGTGGACTGTCAATATAATAATTGTAATGAGATTTTCCACAGGATTAATTAACACAATTTACTGCTACTGCAGGCGAGATTATCTAAATACCCACTTTCTCAATTTAATTATACCCTTCCGGGAGTGTATACCGAATGCTTTTCACTGCATGAACATTATATACTGAGTACAAAAAAAACACGTGTAAATTTGGTGCTTCAAACGGAGTGCTGCAAAAACCTCTGAGCCCACCTGTAGGGCAAAAAAGAGCGGTTAACCAGTATCAACTCCAAGACTGGGGGAAGCTATTATATTGAACACATGGGTTCCTGGACTACATCCGGAGATATACCGGAAGTAGTTGTTTTATCATTTTAGTTAAACTTATTTTTTAGGACATTAAAAAAATCGTTTTTGTTGAAATTTTTTTTAATGGAATGTATATCTAATAGAGATCATGTGTATAGCAGTGTTTCTGTATTTTGAAATAATAAGATGCATTAAGGCAATTCACTTCCTGGAGTGAATCCACCAATGAACTTTCAGTAAGGGGTATATATATACCCATAGTAATATCAGCCCAAACACCTTGATAAAGGCCCAGGAGAGCCGAAACGCGTTGGTGAACAGCATCTGTCTGGACAGCGACCCAGCTTTGGATTCTGAAGGTGGATTCTTATACCAGGGATTCACCACAGACATTATAAACACAAGACTTGGTGTGCTATATACACCTTATCTTAAGGTACGCTGCCAGCCATATGTTTTAATACCTTATTTCTTTTATTAAAATTGAGTTACACTATAGCGGTTTCTCCTATGTCTTCTTTTCATACATTGGATATGAAGAATTAACATCCCTCTGAACCAAAATTGAAGAAAGATTTGGAGAATCTATGACTACACAGAAAGAATATGTAGTTTAAAAAGAAAATGTGTGGTTTTCATGCTATCTCCTGTTGTGATAAGGTGGAGTCACTATATAAGTGGATTCGATGAATATCAAGATAAATTCACAGTTTATAGTTCCAAGAAAATGCCCAAAACTGTAATTCCCTTTTTTGCCCTACAGGTGGGCTCAGAGAAAGAAAGAATAAGGGAATTACGTTTTTGGGCATTTTCTTGGAACTATAAACTGTGAATTTATCTTGATATTCATCGAATCCACTTATATAGTGACTCCACCTTATCACAACAGGAGATAGCGCGAAAACCACACATTTTCTTTTTAAATTATATACTGAGTGTTATAGTAGAATATACTAAGAATTGTCATAGGATATTTCCCCAGGATTATTGACACACTGAACTGCTGCTATGCACGGGACTACATCTTGTATATAAATATCACTTCCACTGTGATTAAATGTATAAATAATTAACCAACATACAACTAATAGATGAAGTGAGGTGTGAGAACTATTTGGAATCTATTCACGATACTTACGGTATGTACCAATATAATTAAATATCAACTGTCCGATACATAAGGACAGATATATGAATTCTGACTAGCCAGATTACAGACATAACTTTACTCTTATTTCTGTCACTCACATAAAAAGATAATCAAATTCTTTGTGGTCACTTCACTGTGAAAATTCTCACACCTTTAAGGTATTTGTTTCTGTTACACCTAATGATACTGAGATACAGACTTTCTGGAGAAACTTAGAGTGTGAGGATAGCTGTGTGATTACTCGGATCTGTCATTGGATAATAAACGAGAATGACCCCTCAGAGACTCTTACAGTGATTATTTCTCATACATGGATGAAATACAGACATATCTTTAGCATATAACTTACATTGGTTACATCAAAAGATAAGAAATAATACACAAATAATTGGTGGAACTGCATGATATGTACTAAGCAGATAATAAAGAACAAGACATGAACACTGCCGACAACTGCATGATATTTATTATTTATTAATGAGCATAAATACAAATACGCAGATATGTGTACACCATAAAGATATATAGACTCTACAATTTGCGGACACCCTGTGTGCAGGAAGTCACATATTTTAAACACTTTTTTTCTATCTTTTCACTTTCATGTTTTATCCTATATTTCACAAATGTTTTTTAATAATATGAATTAAAAGTTACATTTTATAATCAGTAATGTGCACCACTATAAGGCAATCTTGTTCTCTCTTCATATACATATAATCCTATCTTGCCTGTGGTAGCACCCCCTAGCAAAGAATATCTATATGAATAAAATAGAAAACATTTAAGGGGGTTGGTCTAAAAGAATAGATGATTTGTGCGACCTCTTTTTCCTATATAATTATATATGTATGTATACACATACAATTAAAGGTATGTACTGTAGTTGGCTTCCTGGTGTTCAGATTGCTGGCATTTAAAATACTGGTGCCAGAATCCCGACACCTGTCAGAATGCCGACGCCAGAATCCCAACAGCCGGCATCCAGAATGTTAGTATGCCAAGCAGTGGGAGGGAGGGCTAGGATAAGGGGTTGATTAATTTCATTCAAAGTGCATGTATTATGGTGGTCGGGATGCTGCTGTCAGTATTCTGACTGGCGGCATCCCATACCCAATTAAATATCTCCACCAATCCCCATGTACAGTATTAAACAGTATATAAAATTAGTCTGCACTCAAGGACTTGTAAAGTGAAAGAAGAAAAATGTTGTGACTTTGTTTACATTATACTTTATCACTGTAAAAGGCCTTGAGTGTTTTCCCTTTTCTGTGTATATGTATAATGATGCAATTCATCCCAGCCCCCCTAGTGGCCACCCGCATCTCTCCTCCAGGAGGTGGTGGTGGTGGGGTTTGCAGGTTAGGGGGGTACTAGGCTGAAGCTTTGCCTAGGGTACAGAGAGACCTTGCACCGGCCGTGACAGGAGGGACTGGAGACATTCTTTAAAGGAACATAAGTATTAAGACATAAGGACATGCATGAAACTGGAGGAAGGTAGACTTAGTGAGTGTTTTAGAAAAAAATACTTCACAGAAAGGGTAGTGGACAAGTGGAATAGCCTCCCATAGAAATTGGTAAAGGCTGATACAATAGAGGGATGTAAACATGTTTGGGATAGACATAAGGATATCCTTACAAAGAAATATGTATCAATTAAAAGGTTTGAGGCTACAATAAGGTTGAAAAGAGGCAGACTAAATGGGCCAACTGGTTCTTATCTGCCATCAAATTCTATGTTTCAATGACTATCCCAACTGCAGGGGCAGTCAGGAGGTACTTACTGCTAGCCTTGTAGGAGAACTGTATGCACTACTGTTAGTAGGACTTCCTCACATCTATTGCTGTAGCTAACACAAAGTACTGACTGAGATATTAGTTACCCAAATGTTGTACTGTTCCGCTATTGTCTGTATATTGAAGGTATTTGAACAGTTGGAGAGCAGACTAGCACTGTGTGAAATTAGAATCATGCTGCGCATGCCCAGTCTGGCAGAGTGGCATGGAAACCCCCCTAACAATCCTGCATTTGCCCATGCACTTGTTGTAAAACATTTGAATCAGTGTTTTTTTCTGTATCTATATGGGTGTCCCTTGATAATCAGTTACAGAATCTGGCAATTTTAGGTTAGTTGTTGCATAAGAGGAATATGTGTATTGTGCTTTCTTTATTCATTTGCACTGCAATATACATAAGTACTTTACAGTATACACTGATAATAATTGCATATAACTGAATCCTCCAGCATTTCTAATTAATTTATAAAGTCTTTTAAAGTACAAGTGCATAACCAATATACAAAGAACATAGTAATCGTATGCTAAGGCAATTGCAAAGATTAGTAATAGTGACTGTGGAGATGTGGTATGATTGATCGACAGTCATCAGGTCAATGCAAGTATGTCAACAGGATCCAACTGCTAACATTCAGTATGTTGGCATGCTCAACAAGTCAACAGTGACAATGGCGCTATTCATCATGTCTGCAAGGATTATATGTCACATGATGAACTGTCAACAAACCATACCTGGTGGCCTAGTGGTCTCTTACCCTCTCCTGGTGGCAGCAGTGGCCCCGGTGTCTTCTATCAGGTCACAGTGGTCATGTAACAGTCACTTCCAGTGTGGGCCTCCATAGCTACAGTGTCCTGGTGAATGTTCTCCCTCAATCCCCAACAGTAATCCCTAACCTTCTTCCTGGTGCCTCTTACCCCCCTCCCCCACCCATGCAACCTACATTTAACCTCCCCTGGAAGCTAAACCCCAATTTCCACCAACCCCCCCCCACCCCCACCCATCCAAGCCTATGCAGCCTAATCATAAACCATCAGCACTTCATATTTGATCAAGCTCCAGAATCCAGGAATTCCAGACCTTGGCCCAAGTAACCTCTAGGCTACGCTCTGCATAGTATATATTGCCAGTTTTATAGTGACTGTAGAATATAGGCTATACTCTGCAGAGTTTACCAGACGAGGGACCTGTAAAATCCCTCCCCGGTACTTCAGTTTGCAAATGTGCTGTCAGTTGACTGCGCTTGCTCAGAGTGGCACTGGGCTCCATTAGGATCACATTAGGTATCACTGAACTTCTAAAACACCACGGGAGAGGGCTACTGTCTGAGTCCCTGTCCCTGCATGTGATTATTAATACATTCATGCAATTCTTAATTTCTTATTGCCATAATAAGCCATAAAATTAAATTATAATTATTAGATCTAGAACATGATAATTTATAAATATGCAACAAAAGAAAAAAAATTGCAACATATGTTGCATTATTCAGAAAATAAACTTCTGACACTGGGGGTAATTCTGAGTTGATCGCAGCAGGAACTTTGTTAGCATTTGGGCAAAACCATGTGCACTGCAGGGGAGGCAGAGAGAGATAGATTTGGGTGTGGTGAGTTCAATCTGCAATCTAAATTGCAGTGTAAAAATAAAGCAGCCAGTATTTACCCTGCACAGAAACAATATAACCCACCCAAATCTAACTCTCTCTGCACATGTTATATCTGCCCCCCCCCCCCCCCCCCCCCCCCCCCCCTGCAGTGCACATGGTTTTGCCCAACTGCTAAAAAAAATTCCTGCTGCGATCAACTTGGAATTACCCCCACTGTTCAGGGATAATTCCATATAATTGCATTCCTTGGGACTGAAAATTAAATTAGAAAGTGTCTAAGGAGACTGACAATTTGTACATGAACTCCTTTTGGTGACTGATTACTGAAATAACTCTGCTTGATACAAGTCTTGCCAAAAGGCAGATATTCCCCTCAGAGGTGAGTAGGTTGGGTTTACTAGGCCTCATTATGCAGAATTCAAGCTGTGCTCATCTGTATATGGTCACATATTGACTCCTCCATGCACAGCCAGTTGCTTATCCATTTCAAAAGAAATGACTTGAAAAACTGCAGGAAGCGCAGCCTTGATTAGTGAGCATGCAGAGTCAGAGTGTTACATTAAATGTATTTTTTTTTTATTATTTTCAGTGCATTCTTAAGTAATGCCCATGGCACAGTCAAATGACTTGTACACTAGTTCTGACTGGATATCAAACACATACTGTGCTCATTTCATTCCACACTCAGCTACTGGACCTCAGGACTGACCCTCCATAACCATATTGCTAAAGGTCTGTCGCCTAGTCTTAGACAGAGACATCATTGTTAGCTGGTACCGAATATGAATTACTGCATTGTCTAGACTCATCTGTCATCCATGAGCAGTTAGATAATTATATTAAATGCTTGGTAACAAATATTTTGCAACAATGTGCACTGCAACTGTAACTACCTGAAGTGTATCTAAACCTGTAGCTTTGACCGTGTTCAACAGTTTGATTATGGTAACAAACAGCTTCTGGTCAGGTATGTACAAAGTGTATTTGTATAAACATAAAATTATTTTTGTTTATTTACTTAGTTATATATTCAATAAAAGAGTGCATCATTTGTGATACTTTAGTTACATTGTGACTAATTATAAATATCTCCTATATATTAGCCCAGATCTGTGACTTTGTGCCTCATTTGCTAACGCTTGGCGGAGTCACAACACTGGGCGGAGTTAGTCAAATGAGTCAGATCTGGGTAAATCTATTGGAGACTAGGAGCAGAAGCAGATGGTATGGGCATGGCACAGGCAGGGGTGTATACCTCCCAGCTTTCTCCAGGCAGACAGGGGTGCATACCTCCCAGCTTTCTTCAGGCAGAAGGAGGGACACATGCGCTGTGAAAAGGGGACGTGGTCAACGTAAAGGGGGCATGGCTTCACGGGAGGACCCGCCATCGAGAGCCACGCCCCCGTTTTCATCACTGAGGGGGCATGCCCAGCACTCTGTGAGCTGCTGGCATGCCCCCAGGGGTGGATTATGAGTCCGGGGGGGCAGGGCACTTGAGACAGGGGGGCCCTATCTCATTGCTGTGCCTGCTGCTGGTTCAGGGCAAGGCCTAATCGCAGACCGCGTGGCCACGCCCCCTTCCGGGAATTGGTTTTGTTTTTTATGGGATTTTGGCCCCTCAGCTAGGGGTAAATCCAGAGGGGGTGGTCGCTCCCCCCTACACACCCACACAGGCAGTAGAAATCAGGTAGGCTGCTGCCTCCCTGCAACACCACAGACCTGCCAACACGCAGCAGCGTGTGCTGACTGTAGCACAATGCTGCTGCTGTTGCTGGCAGGACGGGGGAGCTTCAGAGCTGGGACAGAGCTACTCTAGCCGGGGGGCCCCCTAAAACTGTGGGGCCGTGGTACATACCCCCTGGGCCCCCCCTTAATCCGGCTCTGCTGCCGGACCCCCCTTAATCCGTACCCCCTGATGCCCTCTCTCCTCCTATCTCCACTAAACAGAACAGCGAGTACAGGAGTTTCCCAACTGCCCCCCACCCCACTGCGGCCCGCGGGTGGGACAGCAGGACAGACCCGAAAAAATGGGACTGTCCCGCGAAAATCGGGACAGTTGGGAGGTATGGGGGTGTGTGAGGGGGTATGCCGTACAGGCAGACGGTCACCGGCTCACTGTGTGCTTGACACCCCACATCAGCATACTCAGCAGGGTCTCTCTGGCGCGGAGGAGCATCACTTTCGGGCACACTCCACGCTTCTTAGCTGCAGTTTTGTGGGGCACCTGCCGCTGTGCAGGTTCCGTACTGCCTCTGTTATCTCCAGCCCCGGCAACCCCACCGCTAGCTGCAGCGCTGCCACCCGCAGTGAGGTGCGCCCAGCTCCTTCACACATTTTAGCCGGTGGGCAGCGCTGCAGAAGTCCGCGCTGCTTGCAGGCTCCGACCCCCTCCTCCCTCCAGCAGCAGCGTCTCCTGGGGGCTAACCAGTCACTCCCAGTCTCCCCTTACCACAATGCCTGGCAGCCGCGTCCACGCTGCGTGCATGCTATGACCCCCTCCTCCGTCCAGCCGCAGCGTCTCCTGGGGGCTAACCAGTCACTCCCAGTTTCCCCTTACCACAGTGCCCGGCAGCCGCGCGAGGTCCGCGCTGTGTGACTGAGGAGGGGGGGAGGGATGTGGACGGGCAGAGGAAGCAAGACTCCAGCCTGAGAGAGTCAGCCATACCAAGCCTCCACCAGCAGCAGATCCCAACAAGTTGGAGTGGAACAGCAGCAGCCAGCAGCAGTGACTACGGTAATACACATCTGTCTGTCACCACTGTTCTGTCCCTAATACCAATCTCTCCCGTGCCCTGTGTTCTGTCATGTCCCTGTCACCCTTATCCTGGCCCTGTCACCCTTATCCTGGCCCTGTCACCCTTATCCTGGCCCTGTCACCCCTATCCTGTCCCTGTTACCCTTATCCTGGCCCTGTCACTCTTATCCTGGCCTTGTCACCCCTATCCTGGCCCTGTCACCCCTGTGCTTGCCCTGTCAACCCTATCCTGGCCCTGTCACCCCTGTCCTGGTCCTGCCGCCCCTACCCTGGCCCTGTCACCCCTATCCTCTCCCTGTCATTTCTGTCCTGGCCCCGTTGCCCATGTCCTGGCCCTGTCACCCCTGTCCTGGCCCCGTCACCCCTGTCCTGGCCCCGTCACCCCTGTCCTGGCCCCGTCACCCCTGTCCTGGCCCCATCACCCCTGTCCTGACCCTGTCACCCCTGTCCTGGCCCCGTCACCCCTGTTCTGACCCTGTCACCCCTGTCCTGGCCCTGTTACTGCATACCCTCCAACTACCTTTTTGGCAGGTACAGTACCCGCAGCGCCTCCAGACCCCTCCCCAATGCACCACACCTCCGCACCTTCCCCTCCACCACATGCGGCACCCCACCCCTCCCCCACACGCTCTGCCTCCATACCCCCTACACCACCAGTGGCTCCCACTCCCCCGCCCCTCCACCACCCACAGCACCTCCAGATCCCCTCCACCATCCAACCCCCATATATGTCTCCCCCCACACCTGCCCCCCCCTCCACCCGCAGCATCTGCAGACACCCTCCTCCATCTGCAGTCCCCCCCCTCACGGCACCCCCGCACCTGCCCCTCCACCACCTCCGGACCCCCTTCCCCATCCGCCGCACCACCCGCACCTGCCCATACCCCACCTGCGGCGCTTCTGGACCCCCTACGTCAGCTCCGGCCACGATCAGCCTGTTCTCATCGCACTGTAGAAGTAAGTCCTGGGCTGCACATAGACTGCACACAGTGGATTTTTGCAGCTCGGCGTACACATGCGATCACACACTTGCATGGGAATTTAAACTCCCCCTTTGAGTGGAGACTATCTGAACGCAGGACAGCAAAGTTAGCAGCCCAGCAATCAGGTCTGAATCACCCCCTAAATACTTGGTTCTGCTAAGTTTTTCATCCAGTATCAGACATCAAGTCCTTTTGTCACAGGACTGTCATGTGTCACTCTATAACACCCCAGAGAATCCACTGGTGAGAAATATGCCTCTTCAGTCACAAAGGATCAAGATGTGAGGCTCCATGTCACTACCTATGTGTTGGGAGTCCGAACCACCTGGGCAGTGTCGGACTGGGGCATGTAGGGCCCACCGGGGGAATGCAGTGGTAGAGGACCATGTTAGGGGTGTTGCCAGTCTGATGAGGGTGTGTGCCCTGCCACCTCATTGGTTTGACTAACCATTAGAGAGTTCAACGTCTGGGCCCCTTCATAAATATATACAATAAATTCAGCTGCTGCATGCATGATAATGTACCAGATTAATAACAGATTAATAACAGCAATGCACTGTAGAAAATACACCATAGTCCAGTATAAGGTAACATATGTATAATGTATTATTCAAGTGCACAGTCTGGAACCTGATCCTTAGAGCAGGAGGTGGGCCCCCAGGCAGTAGCGGCTCTTGCCATAGGCAAGCAGGCTTTTTGCCCGGGGCGCCGCTACCCTGAGGGTGCCACCGCCACCCTGAGGGTGCCGCCGCCGCCGTGGCAAGAGCTGCTACTAATCCACCCTCGCTTCCTGGCCCCCGGCTGCAGTGAGCACCGTGTGTGCCCGCTGCAGCCGGCATCGCTGACTGACACTAGAGGTCAAAATTGACCCCTAGTGTCAGTACGGCGCTGCTATGGTAGAGACGTCATGACGTTTCTCCCATAGAGAGGAGCCGGCACCTGGAGACAGCAGCAGCAGCGGTCCGGAAGCAGGAGCGAGGCTGGTAAGTATTGTGGGGTTTTTTTTTAGGGTTCCTAAGCAGTGCTACTACAGGTGGCACATACTGGGGGCACTACTAATGGGGGCACTACTACAGGGGGCAGATCTACAGGGGGCACAACTATGGGGGGCACATACTGGGGGCAATGCTACAGGGGGAACAGCTACTGGGGGCAAATCAACTGGGGGCACAGCTACAAGGGGCACAGCTATTGGGGGCACTGCTACAGGAGGCACTGCTACAAGGGGCACTGCTACAAGGGGCACTGCTACAGGGTCACAACTACAGGGGGAACAGCTACTGTGGGCAAATTAACTGGAGGCACAGCTGCTGAGGGCACAACTACTGGGGCACAGCTACTGGGGGCAAATCTACAGGGGGACACAACTACAGGGGGCACATACTGGGGGCACTGCTACAGGGTGCAAATCAACTGGGGGCACAGCTAAAAGGGTAATCGCTACTGGGGCACTACTATAGGAGGCACTGCTACTGGGGGCACAGCTACTGGGGGCACAACTACAGGGGGCAATGCTACAGGGGGAACAGCTACTGGGGGAAATTAACTGGGGGCACAGCTGCTGGGGGCACAACTACTGGGGGCACAGCTAAAGCGGGGCACAAGTACAGGGGGATAACTGTGGGCACACCACTTCCCTATGAAGAAGCCACGCCCCTTCCCTATGAAGAAGCCACGCCCCTGTTTTGGGGTGTGCACCAACTGTATTTTAACTGGAGGGAAGGGGGGGGGGGCACAGGAAACTTTCACCCTGGGCGCCACAAGGTCTAGAACCAGCCCTGCCCCCAGGCAATGGGGCCCACCGGTGGTTTCCCCTGTACCCCTATGGACCATTCCAAGCCTGCACCTGGGACACATGCGAACATGTGTGCTGAACTATAGGACTTGGGACCTTTAGCTGGTAGTGTTTCCCACTTATGGCATTGCTAGCCCAAAGCTACAGGCTAAACTATACAGGTGCAAATTGCAGAGTGAAATATACCAGTAGAAAGTACATATTAGATGATACAAGTACACACTACTGACAGTACTGCACAGTTACAAGCTGCTAAATACATTTATTTTATGACACAGGAATAACTACTACTATACCACGTTTAATAGTTAACAGTCAGCCATAATGATCAGACTTCCAGACAAGTAGTTGAATGATACAGCTATTATATATGCTATTGTTTCTCTCGAAAATACCTGCAGGAACCTGTTAGTAGTGGAACAAGAAGATTACTTATTTATTTTCTAGCTAAGTTTATAACTTAATAAATAATCCATTTGAAGATATGTTGATTAGAGAAACATCAACCTGCTCTTTGACCCATTTCAGCTAAGAAATAGTTGTCTGCCTCTGAACTTAGGCCCTCATTCCGAGTTGTTCGCTCGGTAAAAATCTTCGCATCGCAGCGATTTTCCGCTTAATGCGCATGCGCAATGTTCGCACTGCGACTGTGCCAAGTAAATTTGCTATGCACTTAGTAATTTTACTCACGGCTCTTTCATCGTTCTGGCGATCGTAATGTGATTGACAGGAAATGGGTGTTACTGGGCGGAAACAGGCCGTTTTATGGGCGTGTGGGAAAAAACGCTACCGTTTCCGGAAAAAACGCAGGAGTGGCCGGAGAAATGGAGGAGTGTCTGGGCGAACGCTGGGTGTGTTTGTGACGTCAAACCAGGAACGACAAGCACTGAAATGATCGCAGATGCTGAGTAAGTCTGGAGCTACTCAGAAACTGCTACGAGGTGTGTAATCGCAATATTGCGAATACATCGTTCGCAATTTTAAGATGCTAAGATTCACTCCCAGTAGGCGGCGGCTTAGCATGAGCAAATCTACTAAAATCCGCTTGCGAGCGAACAACTCGGAATGACCTCCTTAGTACAGACTTTCTGACTGAGTTACACTTTGCTTGCAGTAAAATCGTTTATTTTACATCAACTTATGTATTTCTGAATTAAGGCCAAGATTTATCTGTTTAAAAAAAAACAACAAAAAAACAACAACAGCTAAATGCTTCAATAGTTTTAGCTTCAGAAACAGGGGAATATACCCCAGACTGGGCCATTGACACAGTTATACTTTGCAGGTACTGTAATACATTGATCAGTTAATTGCAAATCAATGCACTTACTGTATCTGACTGCTGTGATATTTAATGTGAAAAAAATATTTTTTTCATTATATTTAAATAGTTGTCTCTGTAGGTGTATTCTTTGTAGTTATAGAGTTACATTCTCTAAATAAATATGGGTGGCAAAATTTAGCACAGTGAAAAATTCCGTCCAAGTAACCCAGTGTCATACTACACAACTCTGTTAAAATCTGTGTGGCTCTATTGCCTATCGGACTCTCCAAGGCCATGAAGATATGATCATGACACAATGCACCCACACATCAGAGGGGTCCAGCTAAAAAGTCAGCATATATTCCTAATGTGTGCTGCCATAAGGGCCCAAAGCACAGAGGCGGCATGCCTAGTACAAGACCACAAAGCCTTTCTTTTTCATGCACTGTGCACTAGTTTTGAGGGGCATCCACTGCAGTGCATAGCAGACTAGAGCAGAATGCATTTACCAACTACCCCTGCACTCAGAACAAAGTGCCTGATTCAGAGATGTATGTAACCTGATGGTGTATGTACATCTCTGATGGTGGGGTACCTGCACATACACAGGACCCATTCTTCACATGTGCAGAACAGTTACTGGGTGGTCACAAGCAGTGCTCCCTAACAGCAGCCTTATTGACAAGTAGCCAGCGTTTGTGGGCTGGTGGTGGGTGGAGCTGAGCAGCATTCCCGGAAAAAAGCAGTATTTCACCCTCATTTTCTGGGAGAGGGGAGGCCAGGGTCTACATCTCTGTGTGCCGATTTCCTCTCCCCAGCAGTGTGTACAGCCTGACCATCCTGTGTTACTTGAGGGTTACTCAGACAGGCGATGTACACACAAGTAATCAGATGTTGCACCTGCAGATGCAGCGGCAGATCACACAAGCATGCAGGAGTTGTCTAATGACAAAACACATCTTCTACAGCGGATTCAGTATGTATTGCTGGCAGTTGGGATCACAGCGGTCAGGAGACAGACGCCGGAATCCCGACAGCCCCTAGAAGGCTTGCTGAGCTCACCATGCATCAGGCCAGGTGGTGACCTTAAATCACCACACTATTATATTCCCCCTCGGGTGGTGGCGTGGACCATCACCCGAGGGGGAATTTGGGACAGCGATCGGGATTCCGGCCACTGGCATTTCCCCTGCTGTCGGGATTCCTGCATCAGTCTTTGAAATGCCGGGATCCTGACAGCTGGCAAATTGACTGTATCCCCCTACAACATTAGTATATTTTCATACAGCAGCTGTGCCCAAACACGCAGCTACTGTCAAACTGCATCCAACTCTGAATCAGGCCCAAAGTCTTGACTGCACAGCAAAGCTAACCAAGGTCTTGCCACATTTGGGACAGTTTCATATACAGTGGCGGTTATTACCTATGGGCTGCAGGACTGCAGCCCCCCAGGTAAAACCCGCGACCCAGCTCAGTGTCGGTGAAGCCAGATACAGTACATGTGACTGCACTGGCTTCACTGTGACCGGCAGTGACTTCCTATTGTCCTACTTGCCAGTCACAGACACTACAGGCAGTCCTATTGTTAGGTGTTTCCTTCCTCCGGCACTGCCAGTCTGGGCTGAGACACTCGTAGGCAGCTAGCTGGCTTCCTCTAGGAAGCCAGATCCCTGTCTCTCAGTACTAGCTGGCTTCTATGGACTGCAGCCATAGAAGCCATTGTTTTGCGCATGTGCAGTACCGTCTGCACATTAGAGAAGAGCGCCGGAAAATTTTCGGGTTTTGTGTTTTGGTTTTGGGTTCGGTTCCGCGGCCGTGTTTTGGGTTCGACCGCGTTTTGGCAAAACCTCACCGAATTTTTTTTGTCGGATTTGGGTGTGTTTTGGATTCGGGTGTTTTTTTTTAAAAAACACTAAAAAACAGCTTAAATCATAGAATTTGGGGGTCATTTTGATCCCAAAGTATTATTAACCTCAAAAACCATAATTTACACTCATTTTCAGTCTATTCTGAATACCTCACACCTCACAATATTATTTTTAGTCCTAAAATTTGCACCTAGGTCGCTGGATGACTAAGCTAAGCGACCCTAGTGGCCGACACAAACACCGGGCCCATCTAGGAGTGGCACTGCAGTGTCACGCAGGATGTCCCTTCCAAAAAACCCTCCCCAAACAGCACATGACGCAAAGAAAAAAAGAGGCGCAATGAGGTAGCTGTGTGAGTAAGATAAGCGACCCTAGTGGCCGACACAAACACCGGGCCCATCTAGGAGTGTCACTGCAGTGTCACGCAGGATGTCCCTTCCAAAAAACCCTCCCCAAACAGCACATGACGCAAAGAAAAAAAGAGGCGCAATGAGGTAGCTGTGTGAGTAAGATAAGCGACCCTAGTGGCCGACACAAACACCGGGCCCATCTAGGAGTGTCACTGCAGTGTCACGCAGGATGTCCCTTCCAAAAAACCCTCCCCAAAAAGCACATGACGCAAAGAAAAAAAGAGGCGCAATGAGGTAGCTGTGTGAGTAAGATAAGCGACCCTAGTGGCCGACACAAACACCGGGCCCATCTAGGAGTGGCACTGCAGTGTCACGCAGGATGTCCCTTCCAAAAAACCCTCCCCAAACAGCACATGACGCAAAGAAAAAAAGAGGCGCAATGAGGTAGCTGTGTGAGTAAGATAAGCGACCCTAGTGGCCGACACAAACACCGGGCCCATCTAGGAGTGGCACTGCAGTGTCACGCAGGATGTCCCTTCCAAAAAACCCTCCCCAAACAGCACATGACGCAAAGAAAAAAAGAGGCGCAATGAGGTAGCTGTGTGAGTAAGATAAGCGACCCTAGTGGCCGACACAAACACCGGGCCCATCTAGGAGTGGCACTGCAGTGTCACGCAGGATGTCCCTTCCAAAAAACCCTCCCCAAACAGCACATGACGCAAAGAAAAATTAAAGAAAAAAGAGGTGCAAGATGGAATTGTCCTTGGGCCCTCCCACCCACCCTTATGTTGTATAAACAGGACATGCACACTTTACCCAACCCATCATTTCAGTGACAGGGTCTGCCACACGACTGTGACTGAAATGACTGGTTGGTTTGGGCCCCCACCAAAAAAGAAGCAATTAATCTCTCCTTGCACAAACTGGCTCTACAGAGGCAAGATGTCCACCTCATCATCATCCTCCGATATATCACCGTGTACATCCCCCTCCTCACAGATTATCAATTCGTCCCCACTGGAATCCACCATCTCAGCTCCCTGTGTACTTTGTGGAGGCAATTGCTGCTGGTCAATGTCTCCACGGAGGAATTGATTATAATTCATTTTAATGAACATCATCTTCTCCACATTTTCTGGATGTAACCTCGTACGCCGATTGCTGACAAGGTGAGCGGCGGCACTAAACACTCTTTCGGAGTACACACTTGTGGGAGGGCAACTTAGGTAGAATAAAGCCAGTTTGTGCAAGGGCCTCCAAATTGCCTCTTTTTCCTGCCAGTATAAGTACGGACTGTGTGACGTGCCTACTTGGATGCGGTCACTCATATAATCCTTCACCATTCTTTCAATGGTGAGAGAATCATATGCAGTGACAGTAGACGACATGTCCGTAATCGTTGTCAGGTCCTTCAGTCCGGACCAGATGTCAGCATCAGCAGTCGCTCCAGACTGCCCTGCATCACCGCCAGCGGGTGGGCTCGGAATTCTGAGCCTTTTCCTCGCACCCCCAGTTGCGGGAGAATGTGAAGGAGGAGATGTTGACAGGTCGCGTTCCGCTTGACGTGACAATTTTCTCACCAGCAGGTCTTTCAACCCCAGCAGACTTGTGTCTGCCGGAAAGAGAGATCCAAGGTAGGCTTTAAATCTAGGATCCAGCACGGTGGCCAAAATGTAGTGCTCTGATTTCAACAGATTGACCACCCGTGAATCCTTGTTAAGCGAATTAAGGGCTCCATCCACAAGTCCCACATGCCTAGCGGAATCGCTCCGTGTTAGCTCCTCCTTCAATGTCTCCAGCTTCTTCTACAAAAGCCTGATGAGGGGAATGACCTGACTCAGGCTGGCAGTGTCTGAACTGACTTCACGTGTGGCAAGTTCAAAGGGCATCAGAACCTTGCACAACATTGAAATCATTCTCCACTGCACTTGAGACAGGTGCATTCCACCTCCTATATCGTGCTCAATTGTATAGGCTTGAATGGCCTTTTGCTGCTCCTCCAACCTCTGAAGCATATAGAGGGTTGAATTCCACCTTGTTACCACTTCTTGCTTCAGATGATGGCAGGGCAGGTTCAGTAGTTTTTGGTGGTGCTCCAGTCTTCTGTACGTGGTGCCTGTACGCCGAAAGTGTCCCGCAATTCTTCTGGCCACCGACAGCATCTCTTGCACGCCCCTGTCGTTTTTGAAAAAATTCTGCACCACCAAATTCAAGGTATGTGCAAAACATGGGACGTGCTGGAATTTGCCCATATTTAATGCACACACAATATTGCTGGCGTTGTCCGATGCCACAAATCCACAGGAGAGTCCAATTGGGGTAAGCCATTCCGCGATGATCTTCCTCAGTTGCCGTAAGAGGTTTTCAGCTGTGTGCGTATTCTGGAAAGCGGTGATACAAAGCGTAGCCTGCCTAGGAAAGAGTTGGCGTTTGCGAGATGCTGCTACTGGTGCCGCCGCTGCTGTTCTTGCGGCGGGAGTCCATACATCTACCCAGTGGGCTGTCACAGTCATATAGTCCTGACCCTGCCCTGCTCCACTTGTCCACATGTCCGTGGTTAAGTGGACATTGGGTACAACTGCATTTTTTAGGACACTGGTGAGTCTTTTTCTGACGTCCGTGTACATTCTCGGTATCGCCTGCCTAGAGAAGTGGAACCTAGATGGTATTTGGTAACGGGGGCACACTGCCTCAATAAATTGTCTAGTTCCCTGTGAACTAACGGCGGATACCGGACGCACGTCTAACACCAACATAGTTGTCAAGGCCTCAGTTATCCGCTTTGCAGCAGGATGACTGCTGTGATATTTCATCTTCCTCGCAAAGGACTGTTGGACAGTCAATTGCTTACTGGAAGTAGTACAAGTGGGCTTACGACTTCCCCTCTGGGATGACCATCGACTCCCAGCAGCAACAACAGCAGCGCCAGCAGCAGTAGGCGTTACACGCAAGGATGCATCGGAGGAATCCCAGGCAGGAGAGGACTCGTCAGAATTGCCAGTGACATGGCCTGCAGGACTATTGGCATTCCTGGGGAAGGAGGAAATTGACACTGAGGGAGTTGGTGGGGTGGTTTGCGTGAGCTTGGTTACAAGAGGAAGGGATTTACTGGTCAGTGGACTGCTTCCGCTGTCGCCCAAAGTTTTTGAACTTGTCACTGACTTATTATGAATGCGCTGCAGGTGACGTATAAGGGAGGATGTTCCGAGGTGGTTAACGTCCTTACCCCTACTTATTACAGCTTGACAAAGGCAACACACGGCTTGACACCTGTTGTCCGCTTTTCTGTTGAAATACCTCCACACTGAAGAGCTGATTTTTTTGGTATTTTCACCAGGCATGTCAACGGCCATATTCCTCCCACGGACAACAGGTGTCTCCCCGGGTGCCTGACTTAAACAAACCACCTCACCATCAGAATCCTCCTGGTCAATTTCCTCCCCAGCGCCAGCAACACCCATATCCTCCTCATCCTGGTGTACTTCAACACTGACATCTTCAATCTGACTATCAGGAACTGTACTGCGGGTGCTCCTTCCAGCACTTGCAGGGGGCGTGCAAATGGTGGAAGGCGCATGCTCTTCACGTCCAGTGTTGGGAAGGTCAGGCATCGCAACCGACACAATTGGACTCTCCTTGTGGATTTGGGATTTCGAAGAACGCACAGTTCTTTGCGGTGCTTTTGCCAGCTTGAGTCTTTTCAGTTTTCTAGCGAGAGGCTGAGTGCTTCCATCCTCATGTGAAGCTGAACCACTAGCCATGAACATAGGCCAGGGCCTCAGCCGTTCCTTGCCACTCCGTGTGGTAAATGGCATATTGGCAAGTTTACGCTTCTCCTCCGACAATTTTATTTTAGGTTTTGGAGTCCTTTTTTTACTGATATTTGGTGTTTTGGATTTGACATGCTCTGTACTATGACATTGGGCATCGGCCTTGGCAGACGACGTTGCTGGCATTTCATCGTCTCGGCCATGACTAGTGGCAGCAGCTTCAGCACGAGGTGGAAGTGGATCTTGATCTTTCCCTAATTTTGGAACCTCAACATTTTTGTTCTCCATATTTTAATAGGCACAACTAAAAGGCACCTCAGGTAAACAATGGAGATGGATGGATACTAGTATACTTATGGATGGACTGCCGAGTGCCGACACAGAGGTAGCTACAGCCGTGGACTACCGTACTGTACTGTGTCTGCTGCTAATATAGACTGGATGATAATGAGATGTAGTATGTATGTATAAAGAAGAAAGAAAAAAAAAACCACGGGTAGGTGGTATACAATTATGGATGGACTGCCGAGTGCCGACACAGAGGTAGCTACAGCTGTGAACTACCGTACTGTGTCTGCTGCTAATATAGACTGGTTGATATTGAGATGTAGTATGTATAAAGAAGAAAGAAAAAAAAAACCACGGGTAGGTGGTATACAATTATGGATGGACTGCCGAGTGCCAACACAGAGGTAGCTACAGCCGTGGACTACCGTACTGTACTGTGTCTGCTGCTAATATAGACTGGATGATAATGAGATGTAGTATGTATAAAGAAGAAAAAAAAAAAAAAAACACGGGTAGGTGGTATACAATTATGGATGGACTGCCGAGTGCCGACACAGAGGTAGCTACAGCCGTGGACTACCGTACTGTACTGTGTCTGCTGCTAATATAGACTGGATGATAATGAGATGTAGTATGTATAAAGAAGAAAGAAAAAAAAACCACGGGTAGGTGGTATACAATTATGGATGGACTGCCGAGTGCCGACACAGAGGTAGCTACAGCCGTGGACTACCGTACTGTACTGTGTCTGCTACTAATATAGACTGGATGATAATGAGATGTAGTATGTATAAAGAAGAAAGAAAAAAAAAACCACGGGTAGGTGGTATACAATTATGGATGGACTGCCGAGTGCCGACACAGAGGTAGCTACAGCCGTGGACTACCGTACTGTACTGTGTCTGCTGCTAATATAGACTGGTTGATAATGAGATGTAGTATGTATAAAGAAGAAAGAAAAAAAAAACCACGGGTAGGTAGTATACAATTATGGATGGACTGCCGAGTGCCGACACAGAGGTAGCTACAGCCGTGGACTACCGTACTGTACTGTGTCTGCTGCTAATATAGACTGGATGATAATGAGATGTAGTATGTATGTATAAAGAAGAAAGAAAAAAAACCACGGGTAGGTGGTATACAATTATGGATGGACTGCCGAGTGCCGACACAGAGGTAGCTACAGCCGTGAACTATCGTACTGTGTCTGCTGCTAATATAGACTGGTTGATAATGAGATGTAGTATGTATAAAGAAGAAAGAAAAAAAAAACACGGGTAGGTGGTATACAATTATGGATGGACTGCCGAGTGCCGACACAGAGGTAGCTACAGCCGTGGACTACCGTACTGTACTGTGTCTGCTGCTAATATAGACTGGATGATAATGAGATGTAGTATGTATAAAGAAGAAAGAAAAAAAAAACCACGGGTAGGTGGTATACAATTATGGATGGACTGCAGAGTGCCGACACAGAGGTAGCTACAGCCGTGAACTACCGTACTGTGTCTGCTGCTAGTAGACTGGATGATAAATAATGATATAAAAAATATATATATATCACTACTGCAGCCGGACAGGTATATATTATATAATGACGGACCTGCTGGAGTGGACACTGTCTGTCAGCAGAATGAGTTTTTTAATTTTTATAGAATAAAAAAACACCACACAAGTCACACGATGAGTGTACTTTTTCAGGCAGACATTCAATCACAATATACTATACTGGTGGTCAGTGTGGTCAGGTCACTGGTCACAGTGGTCAGTGGTCAGTCACACTGGCAGTGGCACTCTGGCAGCAAAAGTGTGCACTGTTTAATATGTACTCCTGGCTCCTGCTATAACCTATAACTGCTCCCCAGTCTCCCCCACAATTAAGCTGTGTGAGCACAGTCAGATATTATACATAGATGATGCAGCACACTGGGCTGAGCACAGATATGGTATGTGAGTGTGACAGTCACTGTGTATCGTTTTTTTCAGGCAGAGAACAAGAACAGAACGGATTATTAAATAATAATAAATTATAAAACTGCACTGGTGGTCAGGTCACTGGTCATCAGTCACTAGTATAACTCCTCCTAAGCTCCAGTAAGTAAATGAAGTGTCTCACTCTCACTCTCCTATCTATTTTAATTTCTAAACGGAGAGGACGCCAGCCACGTCCTCTCCCTATCAATCTCAATGCACGTGTGAAAATGGCCGCGACGCGCGGCTCCTTATATAGAATCCGAGTCTCGCGATAGAATCCGAGCCTCGCGAGAATCCGACAGCGTGATGATGACGTTCGGGCGCGCTCGGGTTAACCGAGCAAGGCGGGAAGATCCGAGTCGCTCGGACCCGTGTAAAAAAACATGAAGTTCGGGCGGGTTCGGATTCAGAGAAACCGAACCCGCTCATCTCTACTGCACATGCGGTGGGTCCCGGTGTCTGTGCACTGTCCATAGTACAGGTGCCGGGATCTAGGCAGTGGAGACCCAACAGCATTGCTAACAGCAGCCCTCCTCCTCCACCGAGGCAGGAGCCGCTGCTGTATATATATATATATATATATATATATATATATATATAAAACATTTCCTCCATAAAACCCTGAATCCCTAGTTTCCTGATATAGCAACAATCTTTCTCCATTTAGTATAATCCTCATTTTGAGGCTGATTCAGAGTTGGACGCAGCAGCATTTGTGTCTGCATATATTGGCGGTCACCCATCGGAGACTTGATGTAAATGCTGCTATACAGGCCTCCCTGGACAAGGACAGTAGACAAATGTGGGGGGATGCATTGTGTGACTTAGAGGCATGCACCGAAGAAATAAATTGTTCCACAGCATCCAACATCGGCTGTGCATGCCACTCCGAATCAGGCATCATAAAAAGGGAATCCCTCATTAAAATGGAATAGATGGTCACCCAATGCAACCCACTGCCTTCCAGTAGCTGTAGAATTACCAGTTGCAGCATGTCTGGTGTGCTGGGGCTTGCAGCTTCACTGCTGCATGCTGGGAATGAGTGTCTTGAGACTTCTGTTTGGGAATACAGTACAATTATCTTCAACAGAAAGCAAGAGAACATTACTATATGTTCTTTTGTGAGTAACACTGTGTCTGTGGATTGGCTGATGGTGATGATGGACAAAGACCTTTTAAATACTTGATTCATGGGATTTCAGTGTCAGCTGTCTGGTGGAGTGTGTGTGTGTGTGTGTGTGTGTGTGTGTGTGTGTGTGTGTGTGTGTGTGTGTGTGTGTGTGTGTGTGTGTGTGTGTGTGTGTGTTAATGTTGAATATTTAATATTAGAGATATGAATAATACTGTAAATTAAGTGGTATAGTTGGCCGGTGCCTGAGAATGTCATGGCATCTTAGCAAGAATGACCGGGGACAGTGCCCAAACCAGTATCTATTGATTTACTGGGGATTTCACTGTGGTTTGTCATATTCTTTTCAGTAAATAGGATGAAGGGAAGCAAGATCAGAGATTATATATAGCTTGGGGTGTTAGGTTAGGTTAGGTAAGGTTTGCAAACTGGCATTGACTAACATTCCCTTGGACATGATGTTCTTGCAGATAAATTTAGCCATCTTTATAGTGAGTAGGTAATGTGAGATAAATGTGTGTATGTGCTTATCTCTCTGCAGAGAAGTTTGTGTTTAGAATCCTCCTGTTGCATAAGTCATACAATGTTTCTTTCACATCGTTAAGAAAGTTTCTGATTGATTGTTATTCAGAAAACACTAAAAACATCACTTCTCTTTATATTTATCAAATACAGTGACAGAGCTGTAATCCAGAATGCAAATCCAATTACCAAATTCTACTTGTTGTGTACCGTAATACTGGTGCTATGTTATACCCCTTTTAGACCATCAATTAAGTATGTGCTCCTGGAGACAGAAAGGGGCAGGAGAAAGGAGGTTTAGAATAAAGATTGCCTAGAAATCTACACTCTAGAGGAGGATTCAGAAGGGAGGGGTTTGGGTGGAAAGGGAGGAACTAAAGAGGTTGTTTTGTTATTTTCTTGTTTAAATATAATTTATAATTATGTGGTATATGTAAAAATGTTGGTATGGTTTAATTCTTGTTCAGAACTACATAAGCAATATGCTGTTACCTTATTATTTATTTGAAATTGTAAAAATGTAAATATGTGGTTGCAATTTGAAATAAAAACATTCCCCTTTTAGACCGTCAGCTTTGAACACGGGTTATTGGCACATGAGCACACATAACCTGTGTTCCTGTGCAGTCTGAAAGGTGCCAGGGGACATATATCGGGACCCGGTATTTCAACCCTGGTAGCGAGCAGGGTTGAACTCGTGTTCAAACCGACTCGCTGTCCGGTGAGAACGTGAGCTGGGTCGATGCGACCCATTTCCCGTTCACACTGTGTGGGTGGGCTGCGCTTGGAGATCATTTCATTGCAGACATCGGCGGTGGGGGGCCTGAGGTGAGTCGCACCCTGGGAGCTCCCGTGTCAGGCTCCCGGGTGTGACCCCCTCAGGCCAGGGGTGTTAGAAAGCCTGCAGCTAATAATTCTGTAAATGTTGCTATAGCGGGCTAAACAGACAACAAATCTCATGTTTGACTTAATTATTATGATGCATTAATCAACTAGAATCAGCAAAATTCTTGCAACATATATTTATGAGAAAGTCGTTCCGTTTATAGAACTTCAAAGGAAACAACTGAAAATAAAATAAATTGAAGTTAACACTTAGGGGTAATGTACTAAGCAGTGAAAAGAGTTGACAAGTGAGACAGCGGAGAAGTTGCCCATGGCAACCAATCAGCTGCTCTGTATAATTTAATAGTATGCAAATGATTGGTTGCCTGGCAACTTCTCCACTGGCTCACTTCTCCAACCTTTTCACTTAGTACATCGCCCCTTAGAAGTGCTCAGTAACATTTCCCCCTGAAACACACCTCCGCCAGACAAGGGTGAGTTTTGGTTAGGGGAGCATATAGACAAGGCAACCTGCATAATGGGAAGACAATTATTCAAGTTCAGGTAATGTTTTTTGAGACTGTTAATTGGCCCTGCTCTCACTATTCCTATCAGCCCCTACTAAAAGAGATATCTGTTGTTGTATATCATGTCCCAGGGCAGAAAATTGTGTGTAAAAACAATGGGGGTCAATCCGCATTGATCGTTCGTTAGCAGTTTTCAGCAGCCGTGAAAACGCATAGTCGCCGCCCACGGGGGAGTGTATTTTCGCTTTGCAGGAGTGCGAACGCCTGTGCAGCAGAGCGCCTGCAAACACATTTTGTGCAAAACAAAACCAGCCCTGTAGTTACTTATCCTGTGCGATGATGTGACGGAGTGACACGGTAATGACGTCAGATACCCGCCCAGCAAACGCCCGGCCACGCCTGCGTTTTTCCAACCACTCCCAGAAAACGGTTAGTTGACACTCAGAAACTCCCACTTCCTGTCAATCTCCTTGCGTTCGGCTGTGCGATTGGAATCGTCGCTAGAACCAGTGCAAAACCACAAAGGACTTCGTACCCGTACAACACACGTGCGCATTGCGGTGCATACGCATGCACAGATTAGCCATTTTTTTCACTGATCGCTACACAGCGAACAACAGCAGCTAGCGATCCACTCGGAATGACCCCCAATATCTTGATATTATCATTGACAATTCTGTCAGAGTAGAGTACTATAGGTATCTGATGCAGCAAAACCATAAAGTACAATTTAAAAGGTGTTAAACACATACTTCAAGTGAAGGATGTACCTGAATGGAAAGTAAGATCAGGTAACATCTTAATTTACTCACGTTATGATGTTGTTGGTTCCAGAAATGATATTATGGTAAATGAAGGGATCCCAGAGGAGGAACCCCATCTTTCCTATTACAGTAAGGATGTTGGTGCTGAAGCCCTCTTACTGAGACTCTGACTATACAATTATATTAAGCTACATTATTATTCTGTGACTCTGCATTGCCAAAGTATTTTGTCAATTTGCTTTTCAATTGGGAGTTTTGAGTACTTCCATTCACATTGTATACTGTTCTAGGCTAAAGACATTCTGAAACATGATCATTCAAGATTTTATAGCTAATTTATAATGAAAAATGATTAAAGTAGTGAGATAAAGGTTAATGATATGAGGAATTGCTGTTGAGAAATTGTTTTATTAGAAATATTGCAAGGGTGCATTCATGGGGGCTGGGCACAAAGTACCGCCACTAGATGGTGCCCGACAGCAACAATTCCATACCTCCCAACTGTCCTGATTTTCGCGGGACAGTCCAATTTTTTTGGCTCTGTCCCGCTGTCCCACCGATGGGCAGCAGTGTCGAGCAGTGGTGGGGGCAGTTGGGAGGCTCCTGTCACTCACTCAATGCTCTGCTTAGTGCAGAGCAGAGCAGTGGTGAATAGACTCTGTGCGCATGTGCACAGTGTATATTCACAGGAGACTTAGGGACTGGGGCATGCCAGCTGCTCACAGAGCACTGGCCATGTCCCCACAGTTACAAAAATGGGAGGTGTGGCTCGCGATCACGGCATGCTCACAAAGCCATGCCCCTTTCTGTAGCCCATTGTACCTTTCGTGCGGGCACGGCTTTGCCACGCAAGGGGAGTCCCTCTTCACAAGGTCCCGATGTTGGGAGGTATGCAATTTAGTTGTTCTGCCGTTTGGGTGCCCAGCAGCTACAGGGGACACATTTTTTTCTCGCAGCCTCCTGAGGTGCGAGAAAAAATGCATACAAACTCAGCATTTTGGGTGTCCAAACTACTGTTTAGCCATTTTATACTGATAAACCCTCTCTGCTTGTGCATGACATGCGCAATATACATGTGCACATAAAACAGCAATTGAATATCAGGTCCATTTCCAATATCCCATTTAACTCTGGGCACACTCACTGACAAATTGCAGCATTAAGCTTGCTCTATAGTAGGTTGACATAGCTGCAAGGTAGTTGGTGAATTTTTATGCATCCAGGAGATGCTTTATCAAGATGACAGTAGGCAGTACTGCATCCATAGGGGTCCCAGACAAGAAGTAAGTAGGGACCTAGTGATAATATTTATTTATATAGTGCTACCCTAATATGTAGTGTTGTACAGACAATATTTTAGTCATTCACATCAGTCTCTTAAACTTACAGTGTATCTTCCATACCGCGCTAACACAATGAGGCCCACTTTTGTCAGAAGCCACTTATTCTACTAGTAAGTTTTTGCAGTGTGAGAAAACCAGGGGGGAAATTTACTAAGCTCCCGATTTTGACCGAGATGCCGTTTTTTCATCAAAGTGTCATCTCGGTAATTTACTAAACACTAATCACGGCAGAGATGAGGGCATTCGTAATTTTTTGCAAGTCCAAGTAAAAAATTACGAATGAATACACCATCGGTCAAAACGCGGCTGTTTAAGTATGAATCTCGGTCATTTACTAAGAAGTGCAAAGCAAAAAACAAACAAACAAACACTGCCGTGAAAAATTACAACTCGTAAAAAAGTGCTAAAAAAAACCAGACCTTTTTTTTTTTATTCGTGATTGGATAGGCATGCACGGATCCATGAGATCCGTGCATGTATATCAGTGGGAAGGGGTGGGAAAGTGCTTATTTTTACAAAAAAAATTGCGTGGGGTCCCCCCTCCTAAGCATAACCAGCCTCGGGCTCTTTGAGCCGATCCTGGTTGCAGAAATATGGGGAAAAAAAATGACAGGGGTTCCCCCATATTTAAGCAACCAGCATCGGGCTCTGCGCCTGGTCCTGGTCCCAAAAATACGGGGGACAAAAAGAGTAGGGGTCCCCCGTATTTTTAAAACCAGCACCGGGCTCCACTAGCTGGACAGATAATGCCACAGCCGGGGGTCACTTTTATATAGTGCCCTGCGGCCGTGGCATCAAAAATCCAACTAGTCACTCCTGGCCGGGGTACCCTGGGGGAGTGGGGACCCCTTCAATCAAGGGGTCCCCCCCCCAGCCACCCAAGGGCCAGGGGTGAAGCCCGAGGCTGTCCCCCCCCATCCAATGGGCTGCGGATGGGGAGGCTGATAGCCTTTGTTGTAAAAGAAAAGATATTGTTTTTAGTAGCAGTACTACAAGGCCCAGCAAGCCTCCCCCGCATGCTGGTACTTGGAGAACCACAAGTACCAGCATGCGACGGAAAAACGGGCCCGCTGGTACCTGTAGTACTACTACTAAAAAAATACCCAAAAAAAGACAAGACACACACACCGTGAAAGTATAATTTTATTACATACATACACACATACATACATACTTACCTTAAGTTCCCACGCAGGTTGGTCCTCTTCTCCAGTAGAATCCAAGGGGTACCTGTTGAAGAAATTATACTCACGAGATCCAGGGGTCCAGGATCCTCGGGAAATCCAGGGGTAATCCACGTACTTGAAAAAAATAACAAAACGGTGTCCCGACCACGAACTGAAAGGGGACCCATGTTTGCACATGGGTCACCTTTCCACGAATGCCAGAAACCCACTTTGACTTCTGTCTAAGTGGGTTTCTTCAGCCAATCAGGGAGCGCCACGTTGTAGCACTCTCCTGATCAGCTGTGTGCTCCTGTCCTCACTGACAGGCAGCACACGGCAGTGTTACAATGTAGCGCCTATGCGCTACATTGTAACCAATGCTGGGAACTTTCTGCTCAGCTGTGACGTCACTTTAGGTCAACCGCAGGGCAGAAAGTTCCCAGCATTGGTTACAATGTAGCACATAGGCGCTACATTGTAACACTGCCGTGTGCTGCCTGTCAGTGAGGACAGAAGCACACAGCTGATCAGGAGAGTGCTACAACGTGGCGCTCCCTGATTGGCTGAAGAAACCCACTTAGACAGAAGTCAAAGTGGGTTTCTGGCATTCGTGGAAAGGTGACCCATGTGCAAACATGGGTCCCCTTTCAGTTCGTGGTCGGGACACCGTTTTGTTATTTTTTTCAAGTACGTGGATTACCCCTGGATTTCCCGAGGAGCCTGGACCCCTGGATCTCGTGAGTATAATTTCTTCAACAGGTACCCCTTGGATTCTACTGGAGAAGAGGACCGACCTGCGTGGGAACTTAAGGTAAGTATGTATGTATGTGTGTATGTATGTAATAAAATTATACTTTCACGGTGTGTGTGTCTTGTCTTTTTTTGGGTATTTTTTTAGTAGTAGTACTACAGGTACCAGCGGGCCCGTTTTTCCGTCGCATGCTGGTACTTGTGGTTCTCCAAGTACCAGCATGCGGGGGAGGCTTGCTGGGCCTTGTAGTACTGCTACTAAAAACAATATCTTTTCTTTTACAACAAAGGCTATCAGCCTACCCATCCGCAGCCCATTGGATGGGGGGGGACAGCCTCGGGCTTCACCCCTGGCCCTTGGGTGGCTGGGGGGGGGACCCCTTGATTGAAGGGGTCCCCACTCCCCCAGGGTACCCCGGCCAGGAGTGACTAGTTGGATTTTTGATGCCACGGCCGCAGGGCACTATATAAAAGTGACCCCCGGCTGTGGCATTATCTGTCCAGCTAGTGGAGCCCGGTGCTGGTTTTAAAAATACGGGGGACCCCTACTCTTTTTGTCCCCCGTATTTTTGGGACCAGGACCAGGCGCAGAGCCCGATGCTGGTTGCTTAAATATGGGGGAACCCCTGTCATTTTTTTCCCCATATTTCGGCAACCAGGATCGGCTCAAAGAGCCCGAGGCTGGTTATGCTTAGGAGGGGGGACCCCACGCAATTTTTTTTTAAATTTTACAGTGTTTAATTAAAAAAAAAAAAAAATAGAACCCCAGCACGGATCACACAGATCCGGCCGAGATTAATTGTAAAAAAGTCGGCAGTGTTTTGCTAATCACTGCTGTAAAAAACACAAAAAAAACACGAATGACATCGACATCGGAAGAAAAGAAAAACCCGAATACGACAGCTTAGTAAATCCAACGTAACAAATTCAAAAAGTTGCAGTTTTACACTTTCGATGTCATTCGTGATTGAACTTTGACCTGAAACGGGAAAATACGAATCTTAGTAAATTTACCCCCAGATCTGATTTGAGTTCCAGCACATATTTTTCCCAGCACATATTTTCACTTTGCACTATGCTATTAAATAAATCCATCTGTGTTTATTTCATTATGCAACTACCAAACTGTGACTAACAACTTACAGAATGTTGTGATTTCTTAAAGCAGCCTGTAGGCTCTCTAGCTGTTGTGAAACTATAAGTTCCATCATGGATCAATGGAAAATCTTCCGTTGATTTAAATAACTACTGTATATTACCTATTAATGTCCAAAACTCTAAGTTTAATCATAATCTTCATTAGTTTCAGTTAATATAAAACAATTTTTTTTAAAGATAAAACCCAAATTTAATAAACGAATGCAGGGATTAAAGTAGGCTGGAATGGGGTGGAACTGCGTTGCATCAGTTGTATTTGGAGGCTGACCACTAGCCCACCTTGCACGGCAGGGGAATTCTATACAGGCAGTGCTTCCTCCTCTCTGTGAGCCGCGGCTCCCACATTAATAGATGTGGTGGGTGAGCGGTGCTAAGACTATGACTGACTCCCTTTGCCTGCCTTTCCCAGTACCAGCCCCCCTACCCCGATGGTGCTGGGCTGCAGCAGGAATGAGACCACAAAAAGAGAAGCCAGTTGTGCATTGAGAGGAGACAAGACCCATGCGGATTCCGAAACACCAGCGACACATGAGGCAAGTAGGGTGGGGGTTGCATTTCTTATGTGTATAAGTGGCGCTGCTACCAAGGGCATGTGTATACAGTAAGCTGCACTGATACTGGGGCCATGTTTATAAGCGGCACTGCTACCGTAGGCATGTTTATAAGCGGCACTGCTACCGTAGGCATGTGTATAAGTGACACTGCTAGCGTGGGCATGTGTATAAGCGACAATGCTACCATGGGCATGTGTATAAGCTACAATGCTACCGTGGGCATGTGTATAAGCGACACTGCTACCATGGGCATGTGTATAAGCGACAATGCTACCATGGGCATGTGTATAAGCTACACTGCTACCGTGGGCATGTGTATAAGCAACACTGCTACCGTGGGCATGTGTATAAGTGGCACTGATACCTTGGGCATGTGTTTAAGCGGAACTGATATCGTGGGCATGTGTATAATCGGAACTGATACCGTGGGCATGTGTATAAGCTACACTGCTACCGTGGGCATGTGTATAAGCAACACTGCTACCATGGGCATGTGTATAAGCAGCACTGCTACCATGGGCATGTGTATAAGCAACACTGCTACCATGGGCATGTGAATAAGCAGCACTGCTATCGTGGGCATGTGTATAAGCTACACTGCTACCGTGGGCATGTGTACAAGCGACAATGCTACCGTGGGCAAGTGTATAAGCGACAATGCTACCGTGGGCATGTGTATAAGCTACACTGCTACCGTGGGCATGTGTATAAGCAACACTGCTACCATGGGCATGTGTATAAGCAGCACTGATACCATGGGCATGTGTATAAGCAACACTGCTACCATGGGCATGTGTATAAGCGACAATGTTACCGTGGGCATGTGTATAAGCTACACTGCTACCATGGGCATGTGTATAAGTGGCACTGATATCTTGGGAATGTGTTTAAGCGGAACTGATATCGTGGGCATGTGTATAATCGGAACTGATACCGTGGGCTTGTGTATAAGTGGCACTGATACCGTGGGCATGTTATTGGCACTGATACCATGGCCATTATTATGTGTATCAGCGACACTGCTACTGCGGGCATTATTATGTGTATAAGCGGCACTGCTACCATGGGCATTATTATGTGCATAAGCGGCACTGCTACCATGGGCATTGTGTATAAGGGGCACTTCTGTGTAGCATAACATGAATATGTGGCAGTACTGTGTGTCATAACGTGAATAAGGGGCACTACTCTGTGGTGTTATATGAAATAGGGGCCGTATGTGCGATGTAATGATAATGCGATTGTGCTACTGTGTGACTTAATTTGAATTGGAGGTACTACTGTGTGGCCACTCCTCTTCCTTGTGATACCACAACCCTTTTTTGCACTACGCACCTTCAGCATGCACTGTTCCTTTAGACAGTTTTGGGGTTAGGGCAGGGGTGTATCTAGGGGACCGGGGCGCCCTTGGCATAGTCCCCACAGTCATATAGTCTAGTCCCCATCCCCCTCCCAGCACATAGCCATAGTCCCCTCCCAGTAAATAGCCATAGCCACCACCTCCCCAAGCAATAGCCGTAGTCCCCCCAGCACATAGCCCTAGTCTCCACCTCTCCCAACACAGCCATATAGTAGTACCCACCCCCCTCCCATCACATAACAATAGTTCCCTGCCAGCATAGATAGCCATAGTCCCCCTCCCTGCACATAGCTCCTCACCTCCCCAAGCACATAGCCATTGTCCCTATCCCCCTCCCAGCACATAACTGTAGTCCGCCCTTAGCACATAGTAGTAGTCTCTTCCACTCGCAGCACATACATAGCCTCCCCACACAGAACATAGCCCTAGTCCCCACCCCACAACATCCCAGCAGATAGCTGTAGTGTCTGGCAATACCTGCTGTGCCAAGTTGCCTGGGATGGAGGGCGGAGGAACACTCAGCAGGCAGGAGCTGGCACTGGTGTCCGCCACCGCATCAAACTACATGAGAGCTCTCGACAGCAAGGGTTGCTGGGAGTTGTAGTTTATTTTCAGTTTCTTCTCTGTAGTGCATTGCGGTGCCGGCCACCGGTGCCAGCTCCTGCCTGCTGAGCGATCCTCCGCCCTCCATCCCAGGCAATGCTCAGGCAGCTTGGCACAACAGATATTGGCAGACACTACAGCTTAAGGGATTCCACCCATTGGCCGAGGGTGGCACTGTCGGGCTGCGCCGCCTGCTCAGCTGGCACCCCTGGCGGGTGCCATCATGTCCAATGGGAAGATACACCCCTGCATTAGGGTACAAATTTGTAGATGGCAGGCAGGCACTGAACATCCTACCATCGGCGCTGGCTCCACCTAATGGGAGGGGAGTAGGTGACAGGGAAAATTATTTTCACCACTTCTCCAGGACCACTTTAAGCCCTGAACTAATGTCTATTTCATACATACATATTTATATATGCTATTTACATTAAGAAGAAAAGGTATGGTTATTGAAAGTGTTAACTCTGAGCTACGTTAGTTCTATCTCTTGGTATTGTTTACATACTACCACACCTAGCCATTGTAAATGAACACCTTACTCATGAACTATTCACTAATGCTATAAATTGAATCCTTGAAAATAATTCCTCCATTCAGCTCTTGCAGCATTCAATCAAAAAATAAGATTTTACTCACCAGTAAATGTATTTCTTGTAGTCCGTAGTGGATGCTGGGGACTCCGTAAGGACCATGGGGAATAGACGGGCTCCGCAGGAGACTGGGCACTCTAAAGAAAGATTTAGTACTACTGGTGTGCACTGGCTCCTCCCTCTATGCCCCTCCTCCAGACCTCAGTTAAGGAAACTGTGCCCGGAAGAGCTGACATTACAAGGAAAGGATTTTGGAATCCGGGGTAAGACTCATACCAGCCACACCAATCACACCGTATAACTTGTGATAACTTACCCAGTCAACAGTGTGAACAACAACAGAGCATCAACAATGGATGCCAACATAACGAAACCCTTTATTAAGCAATAACTATATACACGTATTGCAGAAAGACCGCACTTGGGACGGGCGCCCAGCATCCACTACGGACTACGAGAAATAGATTTACCGGTGAGTAAAATCTTATTTTCTCTAACGTCCTAGTGGATGCTGGGGACTCCGTAAGGACCATGGGGATTATACCAAAGCTCCCATATGGGCGGGAGAGTGCGGATGACTCTGCAGCACCGAATGGGCAAACACAGGGTCCTCCTCAGCCAGGGTATCAAACTTGTAGAACTTAGCAAATGTGTTTGAACCCGACCAAGTAGCTGCTCGGCAAAGCTGTAATGCCGAGACCCCTCGGGCAGCCGCCCAAGAAGAGCCCACTTTCCTTGTGGAATGGGCTTTCACTGATTTTGGATGCGGCAATCCAGCCGCAGAATGAGCCTGCTGAATCGTGCTACAGATCCAGCGAGCAATAGTTTGCTTTGAAGCAGGAGCACCCAGCTTGTTGGATGCATACAGGATAAACAGCGAGTCAGTCTTCCTGACTCCAGCCATCCTGGCTACATAGATCTTAAAAGCCCTGACTACATCAAGCAACTTGGAATCCTCCAAGTCACGAGTAGCCGCAGGCACCACAATAGGTTGGTTCAAATGAAAATATGACACCACCTTCGGCAGAAATTGCGGACGAGTCCGTAATTCTGCCCTGTCCATATGGAAAACCAGATAGGGGCTTTTACATGACAAAGCCGCCAATTCTGACACACGCCTAGCCGAAGCTAAGGCCAATAGCATGACCAATTCCACGTGAGATACTTTAGCTCCACGGTCTTAAGTGGCTCAAACCAGTGGGATTTCAGGAAACCCAACACCACGTTGAGATCCCAAGGTGCCACTGGTGGCACAAAAGGGGGCTGAATATGCAGCACTCCCTTAACAAACGTCTGAACTTCAGGAAGAGAAGCCAGTTCCTTTTGAAAGAAAATGGATAGGGCTGAAATCTGGACCTTTATGAGGCCCATAGTCACTCCAGACTGTAGGAAGTGCAGGAACCGGCCCAGCTGGAATTCCTCTGTAGGGGCCTTCCTGACCTCACACCAGGCAACATATTTTCGCCATATACGGTGATAGTGTTTTGCTGTCACGTCCTTCCTAGCCTTTATCAGCGTAGGAATAACTTCATCCGGAATGCCTTTTTCCGCTAGGATCCTGCGTTCAACCGCCATGCCGTCAAACGCAGCCGCGGTAAGTCTTGGAACAGACAGGGTCCCTGTTGCAACAGGTCCTGTCTGAGAGGCAGACGCCATGGGTCCTCTGTGAGCATTTCTTGCAGTTCCGGGTACCAAGTCCTTCTTGGCCAATCCGGAACAATGAGTATTGTTCTCACTCCTCTTTTTCTTACGATTCTCAGCACCTTGGGTATGAGAGGAAGAGGAGGAAATACATAGACCGACTGGAACACCCACGGTGTTAACAGGGCGTCCACAGCTATCGCCTGAGGGTCTCTTGACCTGGCGTAATACCTTTGTAGCTTTTTGTTGAGAAGGGACGCTATCATGTCCACCTGTGGCAGTTCCCATCAATTTGTAATCTGAGTGAAGACTTTGTGATGAAGTCCCCACTCTCCCGGGTGGAGGTCGTGCCTGCTGAGGAAGTCTGCTTCCCAGTTGTCCACTCCCGGAATGAACACTGCTGACAGTGCTTGCACGTGATTCTCCGCCCAACGAAGAATCCTTGTGGCTTCTGCCATCGCCACTCTGCTTCTTGTGCCGCCCTGGCGGTTTACATGAGCCACTGCGGTGATGTTGTCTGACTGTATCAGCACTGGTTGGTTGCGAAGCAGAGGCTCCGCTTGACTCAGGGCGTTGTATATGGCCCTTAGTTCCAGGATATTTATGTGCAGACAAGCCTCCTGACTTGTCCACAACCCTTGGAAGTTTCTTCCCTGAGTGACTGCCCCCCATCCTCGGAGGCTCGCATCCGTGGTCACCAGGACCCAGTCCTGTATGCCGAACCTGCGGCCCTCGAGAAGGTGAGCACTCTGCCGCCACCACAGAAGAGACACCCTGGCCCTCGGGGACAGGGTGATCAGCCGATGCATCTGAAGATGCGATCTGGACCACTTGTCCAATAGATCCCACTGAAAGATCCTCGCATGGAACCTGCCGAAGGGAATGGCTTCGTATGATGCCACCATCTTTCCCAGGACTCGCGTGCAGCGATGCACCGACACCTGTTTCGGTTTTAAGAGGTCTCTGACTAGAGTCACAAGCTCTTGAGCCTTCTCCGCCGGGAGAAACACCTTCTTCTGGTCCGTGTCCAGTATTATGCCCAGAAAAGGCAGACGCGTAGTAGGAAACAGCTGCAACTTTGGAATATTCAGAATCCAGCCGTGCTGTTGCAACACTTCCTGAGAGTGTGCTACGCTGATTAGCAACTGCTCTCTGGACCTCGCCTTTATGAGGAGATCGTCCAAGTATGGGATAATTGTGACTCCTTGCTTTCGAAGGAGCACCATCATTTCTGCCATTACCTTGGTAAATATTCTCGGTGCCGTGGAGAGCCCAAACGGCAACGTCTGGAATTGGTAATGACAGTCCTGTACCACAAATCTGAGATACTCCTGATGAGGTGGATAAATGGGGACATGCAAGTAAGCATCCTTGATGTCCAGAGACACCATAAAATCCCCCTCTTCCAGGCTTGCAATGACCGCTCTGAGCGATTCCATTTTGAACTTGAATCTTTTCAGATAAATGTTCAGGGATTTTAAATTCAATATGGGTCTGACCGAACCGTCCGGTTTCGGTACCACAAACATTGTGGAATAGTATCCTCTTCCTTGTTGAAGGAGGGGAACCTTTACCACCACCTGCTGGAGATATAACTTGTGAATTGCCGCTAACACTACTTCCCTTTCTATGGGGGAAGCTGGCAGGGCAGATTTGAGGTAACGGTGAGGGGGCATCACTTCGAATTCCAGCTTGTATCCCTGAGACACAATCTGTATAGCCCAGGGATCCACCTGTGAGCGAACCCACTGGTAGCTGAAATTTCGGAGACGCGCCCCCACCGCTCCTGGCTCCTGTGGAGCCCCAGTGTCATGCGGTGGATTTAGTGGAAGCCGGGGAGGACTTCTGTTCCTGGGAACTAGCTGTATGGTGCAGCTTCTTTCCTCTACCCCTGCCTCTGGCAAGAAAGGACGCACCTCTGACCTTCTTGCTTCTCTGTGATCGAAAGGACTGCATTTGGTAATACGGTGCTTTCTTAGGCTGTGAGGGAATATATGGCAAAAAGTTTGACTTCCCAGCCGTAGCTGTGGAAACTAGGTCCGAGAGACCGTCCCCAAACAATTCCTCACCCTTGTAAGGTAACACCTCCATGTGCTTTTTGGAGTCGGCATCACCTGTCCATTGCAGAGTCCACAGGACCCTCCTGGCAGAAATTGACATTGCATTTATTCTAGAGCCCAGTAGGCAAATGTCCCTCTGGGCATCCCTCATATATAGGACAGCGTCTTTTATATGCCCCAGGGTCAGTAAAATGGTATCCTTGTCTAAGGTATCCATTTCCTCAGACAGATTATCTGTCCATGCTGCTACAGCACTACACATCCAGGCCGACGCAATTGCCGGCCTCAGTAGAGTACCTGAGTGTGTATAAACAGACTTCAGGATACTTTCCTGCTTCCTATCTGCAGGATCCTTTAAGGCGGCCGTATCCTGTGACGGCAGGGCCACCTTTTTAGATAAGCGTGTCAGAGCTTTATCTACCCTAGGGGAGGATTCCCAGCGCATCCTGTCTGTTGGCGGGAAAGGGTACGCCATAAGTAACCTTTTGGAAATCAGCACTTTCTTATCGGGGGAATCCCACGCTTTTTCACATAATTCATTTAACTCATGTGAAGGGGGAAAAGTCACCTCTTGCTTTTTCTCCCCATGCATATACACCCTTTTGTCAGGGACAGGGTTTACCTCTGATATGTGCAATACATCCTTCATTGCTATAATCATGTAGCGGATGGCTTTAGCCATTTTAGGCTGAAATTTTGCATCATCGTCATCGATACTGGAGTCAGAATCCGTGTCGATATCTGTGTCAACCATTTTGGATAGTTGGCGCTTCTGAGACCCTGACGGCCTCTGCACTGTAGGATCAGGGATGGGCTGAGACCCCGACTGTCCCAAGGCATCAGCTTTATCCAACCTTTTATGTAATGAGTTTACATTATCATTTAACACCTTCCACATATCCATCCAATCAGGTGTCGGCGCCGTCGGCGGAGACACGTCATTCATCTGTACTTGCTCTACCTCCACATAGCCCTCTTCGTCAAACATGTCGACACACGCGTACCGACACACCACACACACAGGGGATGCTCTATATAAGGACAGGACCCCCACAAGGCCTTTTGGAGAGACAGAGAGAGAGTATGCCAGCACACACCCCAGCGCTATATGACCCAGGAATCACACAGTAACTTAGTGTTTACCCAGTAGCTGCTGTATATATATTAAATGTGCTAAATTTATGTGCCCCCCCCTCTCTTTTTACCCTTTCTACCGTGAGTCTGCAGGGGAGAGCCTGGGGAGCTTCCTCTCAGAGGAGCTGTGGAGAGAAAATGGCGCTGGTGAGTGCTGAGGAAGAAGGCCCCGCCCCCTCAGCGGCGGGCTTCTGCTCGCGATTTTGTGTAAAATTAATGGCGGGGGCTCATGCATATAACAGTGTCCAACTGTATATATGCTGCTTTTGCCAGGGGGTATCTAATTGCTGCCCAGGGCGCTCCCCCCTGCGCCCTGCACCCTACAGTGACCGGAGTGTGTGGGTTAGTGTGGGCACAATGGCGCACAGCTGCAGTGCTGTGCGCTACCTCATATGAAGACAGGAGTCTTCTGCCGCCGATTTTGACGTCTTCTTTCTTCAACCCGCCAGCTTCTGACTTCTGGCTCTGCGAGGGGGACGGCGGCGCGGCTCCGGGAACGGACTACAAAGTCAGGTCCTGTGTTCGATCCCTGAGGAGCTAATGGTGTCCAGTAGCCTAAGAAGCGCAACCTAGCCGCAGTTAGTAGGTTTGCTTCTCTCCCCTCAGTCCCACGTAGCAGAGAGTCTGTTGCCAGCAGAAGCTCTCTGAAAATAAAAAAACCTAACTAAAATACTTTCTTATTAGCAAGCTCAGGAGAGCTCACTAAAATGCACCCAGCTCTGTCCGGGCACAGATTCTAACTGAGGTCTGGAGGAGGGGCATAGAGGGAGGAGCCAGTGCACACCAGTAGTACTAAATCTTTCTTAGAGTGCCCAGTCTCCTGCGGAGCCCGTCTATTCCCCATGGTCCTTACGGAGTCCCCAGCATCCACTAGGACGTTAGAGAAATATTAGGAATTTTCTGAAACACAAAAAAATCTTCATCTGCCGCAAAAACAAAACTTCTACAAAGTTTGTACTAAGAAACCTATGACAGTAGTAAAATGTTCAATATTGAATGATTCAGGACTACTATGGCAACCACAGTCACATGCCATATGATGTTGTGAGCAGGGAGGCTTTGAAATGTACCTCAAAGCTCTGGGGCTAATTTTGAGTTACACAGATTTGTGTTCATGGATGCGAATGATGAGTTACTGCATACAGTGAATGTGCAGATACAAATTGACACATATTTGCATATTTCCATCGGGTGCAATTTGGCCGAATTTACTTTCTGTGAAACAGGGCGTTTTGGGGTGTGAACTGGGTGGAGAAAATATGATTATTCATAATGACCCTGATTCGTGGGAGTGTCATGGGCATGTACTGTATCAAAAGCTCCATGCAATTCTGAGATGTGTATACATGGGTGGGAAGCCTGCTTCTAACATATCTGTCTAGCATGGGGCTGGTGCAAGTGCAAATAGTAATGACGAAGTTGCGAGGGTCATTGTAAAATAAATGGGTGGCATGGATTTCCACTTGCATATGCACAAACCCGTGCATTAGTTGAAACGATTAGTCACTTTGGCATAAGGTAGTGAATCAGGCTTCAGCGGCCACCAGCAAATACAGCCATTTTACATGTGACTCAGAACCAGCCCCCCTGTATCCAATGTGACTTTCAACTGTTCCCTTTCTGGCATCACATACAGTAACATGTTCAAAGCGGTGAGTCTGTGTTTGCATTTCAGACTGAGGGTGTCTGAGTCTGCCAACCATTTTTGTTTGCGCACCAGAAAGATTTTGTAAAGTCAATAATCTATTATAGAAGGATGCCAGAGAAAAATATTAGATGCATGCAGAAACTTGTCATTTAAAGAGAAAAATATATATATATATTCTGGGTTTAAATTGTAGAATGACACAGCATTTTCCCTTTACTGTCAGCATGCAGCTTAGACGTATTCACATTATTCAGAAAATTCTATCCCCTGCTTCTTTGTTTAAGCATAATAACAGTGTAATTTCTCAGGCTGCATTTTGTGTTGCCCTTATTAATATACAAGTCAGTTACACAAGCGTCTTGTAAGAAATACAGTACTTTGTAATCTCTACTTTTAGGAATGTTTACCATACTGTATCATTCTTAACAGCCTTTGTTTATTTAAAACTTTAAATGTTTAACATACAGTAGAAATATATGGAACAATTTCTGATGCATACATGTTTCTTTCTTAAAATTGGCTACAATTAACTAGCAAATCATGCCAGATCTGGCTGGTTGGAATGAAAATCTGGTAATGGATGAGAGCAAATGACAATCGACCATTTGCTCCCAAACACTGGAAAACTGACAAAAACTTTCATTCCCACAAATTGGTTAAATCTGAATGACAGGTTTTGTCAATTTTCCAGTGTTTGGGAGCAAATGGCTGATTGCCATTTGCTTTCATCCAGATTTTCATTTCAACCAGCCAGATCTGGCAGCTGATCTGTGAGTAATTGTATAGTGTATGCCTAGCTTTAGGGGTCTATTTACTAAGCACTGGAAGGAGATAAAGTGGACGGAGATAAAGAACAAGCCAGTCAGCTCCTGTTATTTTTCAAACACAGCCTGTGACATGACAGTTAGAAGCTGATTGGCTGATACTTTTTCTCCATCCACTTTATCTCCATCCAGCACTAAAGGGGGGTACACACGGAGAGATCTGTGCTTAAAATCTAAGCAATCTTGCTAGATTGCTTAGATTTTAAGCACGGATCTGCCGTGTGTATGCCCTCCAGCGATAGCGATGCGCGGCCCCGCGCATCGCTATCGCCGGTGCTAGATTGAGCTGCATGCAGGCTCAATCTAGCGAGTCGCTCACTTCACCGTTGTGTGAAGTGAGCGGCTCCCCGTCTGCTTTCCCCCTCGCTCAGCACATCGCGCTGTGCTGAGCGGGGTGAGAGATGTGTGCTGAGCGGTCTGTGTTAAGATCGCTCAGCACACATCTCTCCCGTGAGTACCCCCCTTTAGTAAATAGACCCCCATGTCTTTACAGCTCCATACTGTAGTAATACTTTTAAATAATAATAATAATAATAATAATAATAATAATAATACATGCGGTAACTAGTGGAGACTGTAAAGATAATGTTATTTAATCGCTGCAAGTACTTTAAATGAATTGCCAGTCTCCAAAAAAAAAAAAAGTGCACAGCCTGAGTAATATGTACTGTATACTGCAAATAAATAATGACAGACTTAGAACACCAGTTTATTGCTCACATACTGTATTTGTTTACTAAGGTAGTTAAAATCATGTTAATGTAATGTTACATTAGAAGCATAAAAACATGTTATCAATAACATAGGAAGTATAAAAACCTTTGTATCAAATCTAAATGTCGGTAAAGCTGCAATACACTTCTTACCAATCCTGCCTATTATTGAAAATAAGAATTCTAGTTGTGAGATAATTATGCTGCATATTTTTTAAATGAGTCCCTCTTGAGATTAAAAAAAAAATATTCAATGTTGTGAAAGACACATGAACTCATCTGCACTGTACAGAATATGAGGCAAAGCAAAACACACATGAACTACTTTAAACATGTTTGCAAAGTCACAGTTTGCATGATTATGCTTTAGGATACTTTACTGCATTCCAAAATGATATCTCACCCAACAGGTCAGACATTCCCTGGTCAAAATTCCATCAGTAACTCACAAAGTCTAAAGTACACAATTTTAACCAGTCATTGTGACTTTAAATGTTCTCCAAAGTACAATATATGTTTATTAACGAGTTTTGCTGCCTGTATCCAAATATGCGACTTGGTAACTAATTGTTCACTTGATCTGCATTTTATACACATAGCTCTCTGTTCCTTTTTTTATCTTGTTTGTTCTGTGCAGTCAGTTAGAAAAACCACAACTCTTCTCTATTTATTTAGTGTACTTGGCCTGTGTGCAAGTGAAAATGTTACAATATGCAGTTAGAGATTGCTTTGCAATCTTTAGAACGTTTTGAAATTGTTGTTATTTGCTACTGTATAAATTATAAAACAATCTACCAATACAACCACAATATAGTAGCAAACATATTGCAAAAGGTGTAAAAAGTTTTTGGCAAGGGAGTTAATTCTGAGTTGATTGCAGCAGCAAGAAAGTTAGCAATTGGTCAAAACCATGTGCACTGCAGGTGTGGCAGATATAACATTTGCAGAGAGAGTTAGATTTGGGTGGGTTATTTTATTTCTGTGCAGAGTCAATACTGGCTGCTTTATTTTTACACTGCAAATTAGATTGCAGATTGAACACACCACACCCAAATCTAACTCTCTCTGCAAATGTTATATCTGCCCCCCCTGCAGTGCACATGGTTTTGCCCAATTGCTAAAAAATTTCCTGCTGCGATCAACTTGGAATTACCCTCAAGATCTGTTAGGTGCAGGAATAAAAACAACACATTACAGTAGTGTACATGGACTTTAGAAAATAGTCTTCTTCAGATAACCAGTTAAATGCAAGTATTTAACTATACGTTTTTCTCAACAAGGACTACGTTTCAGTTTGTTAGGTCTTGTCATAATAACAGAAAGCAATATAAAATACACTACTTTTTAATTAACAGTAAACATATTAGAGTCTTACCTTGGTGTATTTAATTTCCAAATTGCTGAGTGGAGCAGGTGCTTTAACTGTAGTAATCTTACTGTCAGATGCCATTTTAAGCCTATTTACTGAAATACAGGTAAAGTAAAGTATTAGTCAGATTCAGTCAGTGATTTTATGCTGACTGAAGACTTGGCTTTCTTTTTGTCTTTTAGTACAGATTGGACAGAAGAATATTTGCATACAAAGACACTATTGGACATTAGCAGTCAGGCAAAAAAACACTAGGAGGAGCACCTCCCCTAATGTGCTTTCACTTCAGTGTGACATATGTTGGAGACATTTATATTTTTTTCAGTTCTGCTCTATCTATCTATCTATCTATCTATCTATCTATCTATCTATCTATCTATCTATCCAACATTTATTTAAAAAAAATGTCACTGTATGAATTGCTTCTCCCAAAAACAATTTACTATATTAAAGTGCTGTATTTATAAGTGCACTCCATATTAAACACTGGGCCTGATTCATACTGTATTAGTATGCAAACCGGATGGTGTGCATACAAATACGATGTTCGGGGGGGTCTGCTCAGGCACAAGACCAATTCTGCGCATGTGCACAACATGTCTAGCAATGTAGCTCGCAGCCCCTGGTCAGATGCAGTGTGATTGACATGCTGCGGCATGTGGGTGCGGTACCAAGCAATGTTCTTCAAAACGGGGGCGTGTTGATCCCATTTTACAGGCGTGATGGGTCCTTGGTCTGCGTTGCAGACTTCCTGAACCCTAGTGTTCAAATCTTATGACCAACCTGAGTAAGCTTCAGCTTATGCAGGCTGTCCGGTGCCTGTAACCTACGTCCGACTGGCTGACCGAGGAACCGTTTCCAGTCCATTTTTGTGGGACTATGTTTATAGGTACCTGGTTCTCTGCACTCACACCTGCAAACACCTGCGATGCAGGTAGTGGGTGCTTCTAAACATTGTCCCAGCATAAATGGAAGCCATTCCCCGGTCCGCCAGTCTGACACTGCCTGTAACCATCTGAAATCACGACCATCGATGGTGATCCGAGGTTGCGTCCTCAAACGCAGCACTTGCTAATGCTAACAGGAGGTGTCTATCTCCTACAGATGCCTCCTGTTGCATTACAATTTTTATTAGATAGAATTGCACAGCCGCTTCCTTGCGGCTCTGCGATTCTATACAAACATGAATTGGGCCAATAGTGCTGTTCTTTATTCAACAGCTGTACAGATAAAAGCCGATCATAACATAAACCAATATTTAAGATAAAAAATGCTAAACAGAGAGAAAAAGAAAAGGAAAACCTATTCTTTCTACTTAAAAAACTAAAAAAGACTACATATTTGTGTGAATAGCTGTTAGTGAGAACATTAGATATGATGTTACAATGAACAGTTTGTTTTCTTTAGATAGTAATATAGTAACATAGTAATTGAGGTTGAATAGAGGCAAAATGCCCATCGTGTTTAACCTGTATTCTGTATTAAGTTGAGTGGATTATAATGTACCTGCTGAAGTAATGCTTTATAACTAGTTAACAACTATAAATCATGTTACACTCGGATTATCAACGTCAATATTTTAAATGTTATAACCTTGGATATCATTTTCCATCAGAAATTTATCCAATCCTTTTTTAAATGCATTTACAGAGTCTGCCATTACCACCTTCCCTGGCAGGGAATTCCAAATCCTTATTGCCCTAACAGTGAAGAACCCTTTCCTCCGTTGCATATGGAATTTCTCTCCTCCAGCCTCAGTGAGTGCCCACATGTCCTAAACGGTGTTCTTTTAATAAAAAATTCCTCTGATAACTCTTTGTAATGTCCCTTTACATATTTGAAGATATTAGGAATGTCTCCTCTTAGATGCCTCTATTCCAGTGTATACATATTCACCCTAGTAAGCCTTTCCTCGTAATCCAGTCCCGCTAGCCCTTTAATCAATTTAGTAGCTTGCCTTTGAAACCTTTCGAGTTCCCCAATATCTTTTTTATACAGTGGTGCCCATAACTGAACACAATATTCCAGGTGTGGACGTACCAATGATTTGTACAGAGGCAGGATTACATCCTCGTCCCTTGTCTCAATTCCCTGTTTTATGCACGCTAGCACGTTACTTGCCTTCTTTACTGTGCTTTGACACTGTATACGGTTATTAAAATGTCTATCATAGACTGTCCTTCATTCATGCGCATACACCAACATCCATAAAAGAAGTAAGTGACACTGACACCAGAATAATGTTTGCCAATAGAATTGTCAGCTTTTATTAAACAAATGGTATGGTGGCAAGGAGGGACGGCCTATTTCAATAATGTCCCTATTTATTCTAACCTTTTAAACCTTTTAACTGTGGCTGACCAAAACACAAGAGGAGGCAAGGGCCCAACTTCAGCCCGGCCTCCATCGCATAACAAGGAGGCTTTAAGGGCCCAATTTCAGCCCAGCCCCCATCACATCACAAGGGGAGGCTTTAAAGGGCCCAATTTTAGCCCAGCCCCCCACACATCACAAGGGGCCATAATGGGCCATTTGCCACCTCTTGTGTTACTTGCTCTTTATCGGGAATACCGTGGCCAACTCTCCACTCAAGGTATTCCCCAACTCCCAACCAAAATGTGCTCAGGTGTGTACCAACTCCACCGGAGACCGAAGCCCACCTGGTCCGATGGAACTCCGGCCCCGTAATGTATCAAACTCCACCACCTTCACATCTCCTGAGCACCTATAAAACTCTTTAAATTACAGCCACAATTTCAGGCCGTGCCAACCCGCCACAGTTTCAATGAAACCCCGGCCACCATACCTCTACCTTAAAACTCTTCTTACTACTCCTAAACTCCTCCTACCTATCAATAAAATTCCTGACTAAAAACAGCGAACAACAGATCCTCCATAAAAATTTCCATACCCCTCAAATTCAGCTGGACACCATTGGCCATGTAAAGATGAGGGGCAGAAACTAAAATTGAGGGATGTGGGACCACAAACCCCCAATTTTCACTAACAGTCCTGCCCACCACAGAATTGATCCGGCGCCGGACCAACTCTATGGCAGCCGGTCTCTCCGCATCTCTCCAAACCAAACGAGGGATAATGTCCGACCATCCCACACTCAGAAAACACAAACTGTTCTGCAAACTAACTAAGTCCCTAACTATAGTTTTGCGAAGATCCAGACCAGTCCTTCTGGTCAAATCATTTCCAGCAGCATGGAACACCACCCTCAGCGGGTATCCCGACCTCTCCGACTGTTGCCAAAATAGAGGCATGACTTGCTCCCAGCGAAGTCCCCTCACACCGATCCATCTGACAAGATTAGCTTCAGGGGACTGAAGTAAACCATAGTAAACGTATGAGTGCCCAATAATCCATATAGGACACTCGTCCAAGCGCAAATCTGAAAATACAAAAACCATTCACAGAAGCTTATCATACAAAAAAACCCTAACACAAAATTTTTGAAACAACATTACCCAAAAACATCCCATTATAAACTTACTAAAATGTTTTTTTTTAAATAGTTTAATTTGGCCTCTAAGGTGAGAATATTTGAAGCGGGAATGAGGGATCAGACTTGACGAGAGGCGAAAAACACACCTGCCAAGCGGGTATGAGCCCCGAGGCTTAAGGCACTTGACAGGATAAAAAATTCCTCAAGACCCCCAAATATGGCGAGTGGCTGAAACCTCAAGTCTGATTTTTAATCCAACAGGTCAAAACCTGATATATTTCCGAAATACATCAGACTTTCACCTCCCCAGAGCTCTAATTTGCCCGCTCGAACAGCCTTTTAGCGGCTGCTGTTGTCGCTGCACCTATCCGAAATGAATGGGTACCATATCTCGTGCAAATACAATGTTCCAGCACCCATCAAAATTGAAATTGAGGCCCCGGCATACCATCCAAATGCTGCAACCATGGACTTGGCATATCAGTCCTTGTTCTCAAATAAACCCTCGCCAAGGACACAGGACAAATCTCTTTGTCGTCCACACATCTTAAAACAACCCAACAACCTTTGCCTAGTCGGTCCGTTTTGGAACGTTGTACTTTGCACCATAAGCCTCCATCTTCCAGTGACACATGCTCACGAAGCAAAGGTGACATTGCTGTTTTCGAAGCTGACACCAGTTCACTGACTATAAAGGCCCCGAAAAAGGCCATGGCGAAACACAATTTAAATAAGAGTGCTTCATAATCAGATGCACAGACCTCATGCAACACGACCGCCATGCGCCGCAATATTGAAATGGTTATTGGCCTTCGTGCATCTTGTACAGGGGGCATCACTTGAGCCCACCCTTTAAGAATCCTTGCTAAAAAGAAAGATTTAGTAAAATCATGCCGGCCTTCAAGTCTCAAGAAATAAGAAAGAGCAGACAGTAAATGTGTTACAAACCCTCTTGACCTGCCTGCGCTAAAACATTCCCAAACATAGTTCAATAACATTGTATAATCAGTCTTACCTTGGTCCTGATGTAAATGGACATATCTCTCCCACTCTCCCATAGCGGTTCTGTACCCTCAAAGGGTAGAAGGTGCCAAAGATCGTAGAGCTAAGCCCTCCAATCCAGGCGTATCACCTGCCAGGCATAAGACGGGCAAGGGTCACCAGATACATTCGCATCCGGAGCTAGCACCCTAAACCTGCACCACTCGAAACGCGATAGCGCATCTGCCACACAGTTTTCAATGCCTGGAACATGCCTAGCGCAAAAACTTATATTTGATTGAAGGCAGCGCAAAACAATCTGACCCAACAATCCCAGCACAGGAAGGCCAGTAGCTCTCTGACTATTAATTGCGTGAACCACACCCAAATTGTCACACCAAAAAAAACTACTAACAAATTGGTCAAGACCCCGTGCCATAACTCCAGAGCAACCATGATAGGGAATAATTCTAATAATAACATATTACTAGTGAGTCCCTCTTCAAACCAGGTTTTAGGCCATCGGGAAGGACACCACCTACCCTCCAAGTATGCCCCAAAACCCATAGAACTTGCCGCATCGGTGAATAATTGCAACTCTACATTGGATATGGGTATGGACTGCCAAATGAGAACACCATTAAAGGTAGCCAAAAACTCCTCCCAAATGTGTAGATCCCTACGAATTTCTTTGGATAATCTTTTAAAATGACTAGGTTTTTTAACACCCGCTGTAGCTCTCTCCAACTTCCTGCTGAAGACCTTACCCATGGGTATAACTCGGCAAGCAAACTTGAGAGACCCCAGTAATGATTGAGCTTGTCTCAACATCAACTTGCCATTTGCCAATGCCACAATTATCTCTTCTTTTAATTTATCTATTTTTTCCCTGGGTAAACGACAGCAACCTTCCATAGTATAAATTTAGATTCCCAAAAAGGTCAACACCGATGTAGGACCTACAGTCTTCTCCTCAGCTACTGGGACCCCAAATTCTGGACAAAATGTTCAGGAATTGCATCATTACCTGAAGACCCTTTTGGAAATGACAAGTGCTGAATTAATCTAAATTTACCCGGATTCTTTTTTGGAACAACCCCCACTGGGGACAAAATTAAATTAGACACTGGGGGACAACTGAAAGGCCCTACCATTCTACCTAAAGCAACCTCCTTATCGACTTTTTCTTTCAAGATTACTGGAAACTCCTGAGCCGAGCGTAAATTGCAAACTGGACCACAATTAACTTGGCCTTTAATAGGCAACGGAAAACCCTTTGAAAAACCTAACCTTATCAACTCGGAGTCCTCTCTATTTGGATAATGGCCCTCATTCCGAGTCGTTCGCTCGGTATTTTTCATCGCATCGCAGTGAAATTCCGCTTAGTGCGCATGCGCAATATTCGCACTGCGACTGCGCCAAGTATCTTTGCTATGAAGAAAGTATTTTTACTCACGGCTTTCTCATCGCTCCGGCGAACGTAATGTGATTGACAGGAAATGGGTGTTACTGGGCGGAAACACGGCGTTTTATGGGCGTGTGGCTGAAAACGCTACCGTTTCCGGAAAAAACGCAGGAGTGGCCGGAGAAACGGGGGAGTGGTTGAGCGAACGCTGGGTGTGTTTGTGACGTCAAACCAGGAACGACAAGCACTGAACTGATCGCACAGGCAGAGTAAGTCTGGAGCTACTCTAAAACTGCTAAGTAGTTTGTGCTCGCAATATTGCGAATACATCGGTCGCAATTTTAAGATGCTAAGATACACTCCCAGTAGGCGGCGGCTTAGCGTGTGTAACTCTGCTAAATTCGCCTTGCGACCGATCAACTCGGAATGAGGGCCAATAATCCAACCAATACAATAATTTGTCCAATTTCACTGGAGTAGGGGCCCTACTTAGCCCCAGCAGCTGCCGGGACTTGTTGCTGCTGCTTATGCAAACCCCCTCTACCACTGGCAGTCTGCTGGCAGTTTTTAATGGGATGGGATCCCTCACAGCGGATACAAATGTGCCGAAAACTACACCTGAACCCTAGTGTACATTGACTATTATTGAAGGCATAACATTTGCCTGATCGATTCTTACCCACCATCCATCTGTTACTGGTATTGCCTCGCTTCTCAGCCAGACTCCCTGAACCACTTTTTAGAGGTTGAGTAACATCTACAAAAATCTCAACATCTTTTTTACCAAAATCTATGATTTCCTTGCCATTCTGTTTTCTACGAAACTCCTCATCATAGGACCTCCATGCTGTTTCGCGCCCAGATATGACCAATTTGTGAAGCAAATACATATATTTTATTATATTCATGTGCTCCTGAGGTCTGGATTCCAAATAACAAGCCGCAAAGATAAGCATGCCCTTCTGCCAATTAGAGTAAGACTTATAAGCCTCCTCACCTATATCCGATTTCTTTCTGGACGCCTCTAATGCTTTTTTCGCTTTACTAGTGTCAAAGTCAGAAAAATATCTCTATGCACACTACCATATTTGCACCTCACACAGGTCCGTGCTGCGCATGCGTACGCTCTCCCGTACGTGCGCATACTCACAGTCGCGGGCACCCGCAGGCGCACGGTATGCGTATTTACGGTAGAGTTTATGTGATCGTAGTGTGCGACTCAATCATTACATATTTTCACTATATAATGTATTTTGTAGATCATGGTCCCTTTGATAGATTCTGAAAGTTTGGTTAATGTAGAATGTTCATGAACAGAGAAATCCCTCTTTGTTTGATACGAAGGGACAGACAGGAGTAATACAGTGGTGTTTAGTACCCATCGGAAGAGTATTTAATTAGCAATATTCCGGTGTTGGTTTGAAGCAGATTAATCGCTCGTGCGAATAGTTATGGACATAAGAAGTTTATGAACATTTACTGTATTTGCACTTACTTATCCATGCGGCGGGAAACCCAGTTTCCCTCCCACCTGAGCTGTTGGAAATAGTCACGGCCCACCTGTATGAATCAACCTATGACCTTTTGTTATAATGCGAGGAGGAATTCCTGTGTCCAATGAACAATGAGATTGTAGGGACCATTGAATTGTATTGTGTGTGGGGCATAAATAGACAAGCCGATCACATCCAGCTCTCACTCTTCAACGGCTATCATTGCTGAAAATCGGGAGCTGGATGTCCAGAGGCGCATGCGATCGTTTCCTTTGTGCGTAAGTGTTTCTCCGCAACCATATTGATCTTGTTATTGTGGGCCAATCTCTCTCTCTCTCTTCTCCTCTTTCTCTCTTATTTTCCCTTAAAACGTAATTGTATTGTATTGTATTTCCTGTGTAGTTATCTGGTTAGGTAGTCTATGTTATATTGTAGTGTATGACTTGTATTGTGTTAATTCTTTTGCAAGTATATCATTCATAATATATATATTAGGCGTTGGACCCTAAGCACGGTATCTGTGTATTTCTTATAGTGCTAAGTATTCTCAGAGCGTCGGTAATGCTCAAACAGCTTTTAAGTTAATAAGGTTACACTAGGTTGCATCTACACCCTATTTCTACACTAAGGTTTTACTGCATAATATACTGTTTATGGTTTAGATTTAAAGGTTTAACATTGTGAGCGTCAGCGCCGCTGGTGATCTCCTCGTGGTCCCGAGCGTCCGCTACGCTATAGCGAATCATTACGTTAGTCGGCAGCCAATAACGTGCCTGCCTGTGATCTCTTGGCCGTGAGCGAACGTGACGCTTGAGCGTCTCGACTACGGCTAAGCGATTGCTACGCAACGTGCGTACCCTTACGGTACTCCATACGTAAATAGCGTACAGTGTTCTTAAACCTCACAAAGGGTATTATATACGATAGATATTCAGCTTTATCAATTGGCCGCTCGCCCGTCCTTCACATATCTGCACTAGGTAATTTCAGCAGACATTATCCAGCAGCAAAGGGCGGGAGGTCATATTCCTCGTAGTGCTGTTTGGATAAGCGTCTGCTTCGCTTAGTAAAGGGTGCTGAAGGAATCCGGGACCGGAGGTAAGAACAAAACGATAGTGTCTTTTTTTTAAACTGTTTATTTCTGTCTTGCGTACACACGCACGCATTTCAGCATTTCTTTTCATTCGTGTATTTTCATATATCACTCTCCTGTTTGCCATTGTATAATTGATAAACGTACTAAGAGAGATTTGCCGCTATTCCATAGTTAAAGAGTAAAAGTAATACATTAAAAGGGATAAAGTGTAAAGCGCACACGCAACTCTACCTAAAGGTATAAAGAGAGATTGGTGTGGTGCTTGGTAGATGATCAAGGATCATCTACATTGATAAAACGTGTTAGTTGTGTTACGGTAGACAAAGACTGGTGTACACGTGTCTCTAACAAAGGGAGAGACTCGCGTACGCAAAGGCCGACGCACGCAGTGTAAATTACGCAACGGAGCGTCTGGGTACGCCCACGTAACTCAAGTCACACGATAGTGTTGATTTTTAAATAACGCAACAGGCGATAAGTAGCGCAAATCTATTTTATATTCGAAATTTAAATTAACAGATCCTTCTCCTAATTTGTAACACATCTGGTCTAAAGAGAAATTTCTGCGCAGAAATAGAAATAGAAACAAAAGTGTACATGTAGTGAGTGAGTGTTTTTACATACATTTATACAATTTTGAGGTTGAACCAAAAGAAATCATCGAGTTCTCGTGAGGTACATACGTGTAAGTGACATGCACGGTGGCTAGGGAGGCATCCTTGGTTAAACATAAAAAAAATTGAGCATTAGAGTATAGCAGATCAGGAGGTCATACTGTAACAGACCAGGAGGTCATAGCAGACCAGCAGGTTCAGGTACAGCAGACAAGGAAGTCCGCTATACAGTCCACAGGCACAACACCTAAAAGGGTTGGTGCAACACCCATATAGGCCATACAAGCTCTTGCTGAAGGAATTCGCAGCCGCAATTTTCGATTCCGCTGGTCGCTCCGTACATAAGATTAGTTGCTTATGTGCTGAACGATTGTACCGCACGTAATTGTGTGCATTAGTAAACCTGACCGGTACTATTTGTGTACGAAGGTCATAAACGCTACTTGTACATTCTGACGTGATTTGTGTAATTTTTTATTTTTACAAAGGGAAGTTCGCTGGTCACTCAGGAATTATCCTACAACCTCACCTTTACTGGAAAGAGTAAGTGTTCTGCGGATATCCCTCGCATGTTCCAGTAAACAAAGGTTAATAGGTGCCCTGGGTCGAGTACGCCAGCACCATATCGGTGTGATCAGGTCGTATTGGTCGGCGTGGGCAGAGTGAGTAAGGTGCTCGGTAAACCTTACCGTCAACCTATCGTGAATATCTTGGTTTTTTGTAAGGGTCCGTAACACCTGCAAATTATGGGGGCCAGTTGTTCAGGAAGGGGGCGATCAACCTCGGTTCGGGTTGATTCCATAAACCGACCAGTCGGGTCGGCAAGGTACGTAATGTGTGAAAAGTACGGAAGTCACACAGAAGCTTTATGTGATGAATGGGAGAGAATGACAGTACATGACGGGGAGAAATTCCCAAGAGTAGGTAGCTTCAGCACAGAAGTGTTAACGAATTTAAGGAGAAGGATATGTCTCATTAAATCAGCAAAGAGACGAATCAAGCATTATGATTATTTGCAGTTGTGGCAACAGGAGGGTGACATACAGAGAGGATTTGCTCAGGCGGCGGGATCTGGCTCAATCAGGAAACTGATAGCCACGGCCCCACCGCCACCATACATATCAGGAGAGAAATTGGTTGCGGAGAATGACGCACTAAGGTGTAACAAACAAACACTTAGCAACTGTGTAAATGTTAAAGATAATGTTAACCAATTAACCAATGCAAGTATTAACCCGTGCAAGTTGTACCCTGTTTTGAACTTTCCTCAGGAGTGTGATCAAGAGGACGAATCGGCAACAATTTCAGCGCTCTCTCTAGCAGCCACCATAGCAGAGACCACAGTAGGCACAGCTCCACCCCCGAGATTAGTAACAAAGGCCCCTAGCGGAGGGATAGGTGAGGTCGTATCAACGGGTAAGTACGGCACCATACACTATGCTGAAACTATTTCACCACAGCCTGTAGAATCTACACAGAATGAGGTTGTTAGAGTTAATCCTGTTAAGGTAATAGTAGTTCCAAATGGGAAAACAGATACTTCAGGAGTCACTCCTGTTAGGAACATTGCCATGTATAGCCCATTTTCCCGAATGGAATTAAGGACCATAGTGTCTGAATTCCCTGACCCTAGAAAAGACTTAGTTGCCAGCCAAAAATACATCAGAGACCTAGGTAACACGGTAGAGCCCAACAACAAAGACTGGCAGATATTGCTGAGAGCATGTTTACCCTCCAATGTTGACGCAACTCAATTTTTAGCTGACTGTGGATTAGATCAGGATGTACCTCTTACAGAAGTGTACAACAAAGACAATGTAAAAAGAATAAGCTTACAGTTAAAAGAGTATTTCCCAGCGGTAGTTAAATGGAACAAGATATTCTCCATTAAACAAAAGGAGTCAGAAACAGCTACAGAGTATTTTCACAGAGCATTATTAGAGATGGCAAAATACACAGGCATAGAGGACATTAAAACAAACATAAACCATCGAGAAGTAGCAGTATCGGTACTGATGGATGGTTTAAAAGAGTCATTAAAGACTAGGGTACAGACCACACAACCATGTTGGCGAGGTCTGTCTGTGGCTACTTTGAGAGAGGCTGCTATTGATCACGACCGGAATATCACCAGACACAGGGAACAATAAGGTGATAAGTTAATGGCAGTAAGTATACAGGCCTTGACCACAAAACAGCCTGTGTTAATATCACCAAACCCTGTGGGTAAGTCAAATGTGGTAACATGTTATTCTTGTCACAAACAGGGACACTTTGCACGAGACTGTAGATCGAGAAATATACAAAAATCTTAACCCCCTAGACAACGACACAACACACGACATTGGGATCAGGGTCCGCAGAAACGGAGTTATGAGCCACATGCAGGGGAAACAAAAAGATATCCCCCGAACAGAGACTGGCAAGCCTCTGGTAGCTCCCAATTAACTCCATCACAAGTAGTTGCTGCCAGCGGGATTCAGGGAGGTCACCATACCCAATAGGGGTGTGGCCATACCTGTAATCTGCAGCCAGTAAAATTGATTGCAAGCCTTGGAAGTGAACCAGAAATTGCAATCAATGTAGCTGGTAAATCATTAAACTTTCTTGTAGATACAGGGGCGGCCAAATCAGTTATAAATTCGACAGTGGGCATGAGAACCACTGGTAAGACAATTCCAGCCATAGGGGTAACGGGGGTAGTCCAGCACTACCCTGTTAGCAAACCAGCCGAGATTACAATAGGGCCTTTACATACCAAGCATTCCTTTTTGCTGGCTGCATCGGCACCGACTAATCTCCTGGGTAGAGACTTACTGTGTAAAATGGGGTGCGTCATTTATTGTACTCCTGAAGGTGTATTCTTGGACATACCTGAGAATCACGCTCAGGAAGTACGAGACATGTTAGACTCCCCATCAAAATTAATGTCACATACCATTATGACAAATAGGACTCCCTCCCAAGTAGAAGAAATGACATCTCAGATACCAGAGTCACTTTGGACTAAAGATGGACAAGACACTGGATTAATGGCAAACGTAGCTCCGGTAGTTGTACAAGTAAAAGATGGTAGGATAGCTCCAAAAATCCCACAGTACCCTCTGAAGCCAGAGGTGGAGTTAGGAGTTTACCCAGTAATAGAGCGCTTGCTACAACAGGGCATTCTGGTAAGAACGTCCAGCACTGCCAATAGTCCCATCTTCCCTGTGAAAAAGAGTGGGGGGAGGGGTTACCGGCTAGTGCAGGATCTAAGGGGGATTAACAAAATAGTTGAGAGTCAGTTCCCCGTAGTGCCAAATCCAGCTGTCATCCTAATGCAAATCCCTCCCACTGCGAAATTTTTCACTGTTATTGACCTCTGCTCCGCTTTCTTTTCGGTACCTCTGCACCCTGACAGCCAATATTTGTTTGCATTCACATACAGAGGAGTCCAATACACATGGACTCGATTACCACAAGGATTCATAGATAGTCCAAGTATATTTTCCCAGGCTTTGCATGATTGTTTACAGTCTTTCCAACCAGTGAGTGGATCAGTATTAATACAGTACGTGGATGATCTACTACTGTGTTCTGATTCATTGGAAGCATCCCTGAAGGATACGAAACAGCTCCTGTTTCATCTTTCAGACACAGGACACAAGGTTTCCAAAGACAAGTTGCAATTATGCCAAACTAAGGTAAAATATTTGGGACACTGTCTAACACAAGGACTGAGACACCTGACCGCTGATAGAATTCAAGCAATTAGAGACATGACTCTGCCCCAAACCCAGCAACAGATCAGAACGTTTTTAGGAATGTGTGGGTATTGCCGTAACTGGATCCCAGGGTTTTCCATTCTAGCGTTACCCTTGCAGGAGATGGTCTCCTCAAACAAACCTGATCGGATTTCGCATACAGACGAGTCTGAGACAGCATTTGAGAGACTTAAACAGTGCCTAACGCAGGCACCAGCATTAGGTATGCCAGACTATGGGAAACCCTTTGAACTATACGGAACAGAAAGTGCTGGTTGCGCGGCAGGCGTACTAACCCAAAAGCACGGTGATGCCAGCAGGCCAGTAGCATATTACAGCGCTCAGCTAGACACGGTAGCGCGATCCCTCCCCACATGCTTGCGAAGCGTTGCTGCGATAGCATTGCTAGTAACGAAAAGCGAAGATGTCGTGCTAGGTCACAACCTCACAATTCATACACCACATGCAGTGTCAGCCTTGCTGAATTCTGCCCAAACCAGGCACGTCTCATCAGCGCGGTTTACAAGATGGGAATTGGCACTAATGGCCCCCGTAAACATCACCATAAGGAGATGCAGTGCATTAAATCCTGCAACATATCTCCCAGGTGTGCCTGGACAGGCACAAAGGGTGGAGGATGAGAGTGGTGGGGAAGGAGAATTTAATACAAAGGAAGACACACATGATTGTATGGAATATTTGACCCAAAATTTTACCGCAAGGCCTGACATCAGTGACAACCCACTGGAAGATGTAGAACTTACGTTCTACACGGACGGTAGTTGTCATAGACAGTCAGACTCGGGAGACTTGTGTACTGGATACGCAGTCGTAGATGACCAAGGCACCATAGAAGCGGAACCGCTAGGCCCACCTCACTCAGCCCAGGTTGCTGAACTGGTCGCCCTAACCAGAGCATGCGAATTGGCTAAGGGCAAATCAGCCAATATCTACACCGACTCTAGATACGCATTCGGGGTAGTCCATGATTTCGGAGCCCTATGGCGCCTCAGAAATTTCATGACGGCAGCTGGTACACCGGTAGCGCATGCAGCTCACATAAAAAGGCTTCTAACAGCGATACAGGAACCCGACAGAGTGGCTGTTATCAAATGTAAAGCACACACATATAGCCAAGACCCAGTATCACTTGGTAACAGCCGAGCAGACGAAGCTGCTAAATTAGCAGCTGCTACCCCCAGACAGACAGACACCACACAACTGATGGTATTTAATACCATCAACACACAGAAGTTGTGTGAGATGCAAAATTTGTGTTCCACACAGGAAAAGGCAGTCTGGAAGGCAAAAGGATATGGCCAGGAGTCCTCAGGACTCTGGACGGATGGACACGGTAAACCAGTGGCCCCCAGAGCATACCTTCCATGTTTAGCTGAGGCAGCTCACGGGCTGACTCATCTGGGCAAGGAAGGGATGTGCAAGTTGGTAAGAGCATATTGGTGCGCCCCAGGATTTTCATCTCATGCGAGTAAAAGAGCAATGTCATGCCTTACCTGTTTGAGAAAGAACATCGGAAAGGCAATACCTACAGAACCATCTCATATCCCACCTGCCGGCGGCCCTTTCCAGGTAATACAGATTGACTTTATTCAATTACCCCCTTGTCGAAATTTGAAATATGTACTTGTTTGTATAGATGTTTTCTCAAATTGGGTCGAAGCATTTCCGGCGGCCACAAATACCGCTATGTTTACTGCTAAGAAAATTGTGCAGGAATTTGTGTGTAGATACGGTATCCCTAGAATTATCGAAAGTGATAGGGGTACCCATTTTACAGGTGATGTCTTTCAAGGAATGTGTAAATTGATGGGAATTGATAGCAAGCTGCACACTCCATACCGTCCACAGGCGAGTGCGAAAGTGGAAAGAGTGAACAGCACTATTAAAAATAAACTGAGTAAAGTGATGGCAGAGACAGGATTGACATGGCCAGAAGCTTTACCCATTGTACTGTACAGCATCAGAACCACTCCCAGGTCCCCTCTTAATCTATCTCCCTTTGAAATCTTGTTTGGTCGACAACCGCATGTTATGATTAACCCTCAGGATGATTTGAAGTGTAACAATGAAGTGACTGTAAAATACTTGATTAACATGAGTAAACAGTTAAGGAATCAAAATGATAATCTGAAGTTAGTGATTCCTGATTTACCAGATAGTAATTGTCATGACATTGAACCTGGGGATTATGTAATGATACGGAATTTTCTACGCTCAGGTTGCCTTATTGACAGATGGGAAGGACCATACCAGGTCTTATTGACTAGCACTACAGCATTGAAGGTTGCTGAGAGAGAGACTTGGGTTCATTCGTCCCACTGTAAGAAGGTTGCTGATCCAGAGAGGCCCCGTGATAAGGAACAGACGGTAGAGGTTATATCACTGGAGTGTCTGTTCCAGGAGGATTGAGGCGGCACCTGAGCATTGAAAATCACAAGACCAAAAGCAGTTGTCGATCCCCTGTTCCCTTTTATTGTTTTTCTCCAACTTCCCATCCCCTCTCCCTCAAATTATTTTTTCCCCCTTCTCATTCTTCTCCGTTTCCTCCTACAAGATGGACTTGCCCCAAGAGACTGTGATCCGGATTTTCCTGTTGACCATGATGTTGACCAGAGCAGTCTGTTCCGGCGAGAGTACCATGGAGGTCGAGAGAGGTTCTGGAATGGGTTCTGATGACAGAGATGGAGGCGTAGTTTTCCAAGAACAACTTAACCAACAAGTAAAGGCGAGTATCAGAAAACGATCCGATAGCATTGACCATAGAAGGAATTGTGAAGGATTGTTAGCTGAAGAAAACTGTATCTGTCGGCTCTGTAACAATGTCATTGAGGATGGGTGCATAAAGAAATGCCAATCCAGTTTTAATATTCATATGGACCGGCATCCATTGAGTGACTATCACTCCTTAGTGGGTAGTGTGTTAAATAAAACAGATTGTTGGGTATGCTCTCAAGTACCTCAAGGTCATAGCAAATCAGGGCTAGTACCATTTCCTTTAACGTTAGGGGAGGTACTTGAGTTAAGTGGTGGGAGACCGGTGGACAGGAGGTTTAATATCTCCAGCCCTCCTAGTTTGAAGCTCCACCAATACCATGTGGATAGGTCCCTATTATGTTTTAACATCTCCAATCCCCGAAAGCCGGGAAATTGGGAAGTGTCATGGAGTAATCAAACCATGACCTTTTCGCATAGAGCAGATAGAATGCCTACAGATACAGAGCTTATACGCCACATAGCCAGTAGAGGAAAATCTTTCCGGTATAGGTATACCTTAGGAAATAGGATTACGAGAGTTGGAGAGGTATCACCAGGATACTGTGCACATATCGTACAACCTGATACGTGTACTAAGCAGATGGAAGAATTAGGGTTAGGAGATTTCACATGGAAGGTGTGTAATATGGTTATGTCCTACTCCGTCCCATATGTTCTCCCCGATGATGCATATTTCATATGCGGGAGAAAGGCGTATAAGTGGCTTGCCCCAAACTCTGAAGGATTGTGTTATATTGGAAAAGTACTGCCTGAAGTAATGACTGTATCACATGACAAAATGAAAGACATACACCGTGTTGCCCAAACTCCTTATACTCACACCCATTACGAGCACGTAGTTAAACGGCACCTGATAGAAAGAACAGAGCATCCGGCCTCTGACATGATCCATGAATCCACCGGGATTCAGTTTCTAATCGCGTTAGACATCACTCGCACCGCCAGAGGAGTGTTGAATTATAAATACATATCCGCACTTGCAAATTTGTTAGATAATATCACTGAAATGTATGATGACACGTTTAGGTATACTGGAAGAGAACTTCAGGCTTATAAAACAGAACTGGTACAGCATAGAATGGTTCTTAATTACCTCACAGCAGTGACAGGCGGATATTGTGTCACACTGGCAACACAATACGGCGTGAAATGTTGCACATATATTACGAATAGCACCGAGGACCCGGTCGAGGTCATAGACCAAAAGATGGACGATATTCTCCAACTGAAGTGGGAATTTCGCAGGAGACACAATCTCACTCTTGCTGCTGTAGGTAATGAGCTGACTGGTTGGGTGTCATGGTTGAACCCGCGAAATTGGTTCTCTGGTTTAGGAGACTGGGCTCAAGGAGTCATAATGGATGTTGGGAAGTTTCTCCTATGTATCTTAGGTGTTGTCATATCAATTGGTTTGATATTTAGATGCGGTCAGGCTTTAATGAAGTGCAATCGTCGTACTAGGGTAATGAGTCTGAGGAGTGAGGAAACTGTAATTCCAATGGATTTGATTTATGACCCAAATGTAGAAACAATGATGTGATGAAAATGCGATTTCTACGGTCCGTTTCTTTCACCTGTTTTTCCGTTTCCTCCAAGGTAAAAAGACCCACTTGGACGAGGAATTTGATGAGCCGATATACAGACAACAAATGGATTAAAGAAGAAGTTTTGACAACCTGATACACAGATTTTTGATGAACTATGCCATGGATCCCCAGTTTCCCTAGAAATTTTAAAATTACGCTAGCCCAACACTTTTGTAAATCTATGGACATTGACAGCTTTTGCTCGCACCTTATGGGCAAAAGCACAAAGAAGACTGCAACCAACAGACACCAAACAAGACCTCAATCGACGAATGTACATTTACCTGACATAGAATACCACCGCATTTACCGTAATTATGTCTTTTCTTCATTTCTACAACCCTCAAGTAATGACACACATAGTCGATAGGGAATACAGGCACAGATATCAGCAATCACATATCTCCCCCATTCATGTATCATCAACTAAAATGTGCTCCCCCATTTTGTTACAACCAAAGCCGAAAAGAGCTCGGTAAAGTTTGACAGCCCATCCACAGACCCGTATCACGGGATAAGAAGGAATTCAAATGTATACTTCGCAATACCTCGAAGCTTGATTTAAAACACGTACGGCACGATGATACATGACCCCCAAACATGGATTCATACACACATGCTTCTACTATCTCACTAGGTCATACCCTCTTCACACCTTCTCCACTCTCCTCCCTTACCCAACCATGGAAATGTATTAACCCCTGACATATATTTTTCTCTTTTTGAAATGTTTTAGAAGGTGGCAGTTATTGTTGACTGCCAAAGGGTGGACTGTCAAAGTCAGAAAAATATCTCTATGCACACTACCATATTTGCACCTCACACAGGTCCGTGCTGCGCATGCGTACGCTCTCCCGTACGTGCGCATACTCACAGTCGCGGGCACCCGCAGGCGCACGGTATGCGTATTTACGGTAGAGTTTATGTGATCGTAGCGTGCGACTCAATCATTACATATTTTCACTATATAATGTATTTTGTAGATCATGGTCCCTTTGATAGATTCTGAAAGTTTGGTTAATGTAGAATGTTCATGAACAGAGAAATCCCTCTTTGTTTGATACGAAGGGACAGACAGGAGTAATACAGTGGTGTTTAGTACCCATCGGAAGAGTATTTAATTAGCAATATTCCGGTGTTGGTTTGAAGCAGATTAATCGCTCGTGCGAATAGTTATGGACATAAGAAGTTTATGAACATTTACTGTATTTGCACTTACTTATCCATGCGGCGGGAAACCCAGTTTCCCTCCCACCTGAGCTGTTGGAAATAGTCACGGCCCACCTGTATGAATCAACCTATGACCTTTTGTTATAATGCGAGGAGGAATTCCTGTGTCCAATGAACAATGAGATTGTAGGGACCATTGAATTGTATTGTGTGTGGGGCATAAATAGACAAGCCGATCACATCCAGCTCTCACTCTTCAACGGTTATCATTGCTGAAAATCGGGAGCTGGATGTCCAGAGGCGCATGCGATCGTTTCCTTTGTGCGTAAGTGTTTCTCCGCAACCATATTGATCTTGTTATTGTGGGCCAATCTCTCTCTCTCTCTTCTCCTCTTTCTCTCTTATTTTCCCTTAAAACGTAATTGTATTGTATTGTATTTCCTGTGTAGTTATCTGGTTAGGTAGTCTATGTTATATTGTAGTGTATGACTTGTATTGTGTTAATTCTTTTGCAAGTATATCATTCATAATATATATATTAGGCGTTGGACCCTAAGCACGGTATCTGTGTATTTCTTATAGTGCTAAGTATTCTCAGAGCGTCGGTAACGCTCAAACAGCTTTTAAGTTAATAAGGTTACACTAGGTTGCATCTACACCCTATTTCTACACTAAGGTTTTACTGCATAATATACTGTTTATGGTTTAGATTTAAAGGTTTAACATTGTGAGCGTCAGCGCCGCTGGTGATCTCCTCGTGGTCCCGAGCGTCCGCTACGCTATAGTGAATCATTACGTTAGTCGGCAGCCAATAACGTGCCTGCCTGTGATCTCTTGGCCGTGAGCGAACGTGACGCTTGAGCGTCTCGACTACGGCTAAGCGATTGCTACGCAACGTGCGTACCCTTACGGTACTCCATACGTAAATAGCGTACAGTGTTCTTAAACCTCACAAAGGGTATTATATACGATAGATATTCAGCTTTATCACTAGTTAAAGCAAACATATTGACAAATTTGCCCTTTCGAATACGCTCCCTAATTCTGGGCCGTACCCCTCTCAAAACAGCAGTATTAGCACATTGCAAAGAAACCTCGGGACCCTCCGAGGAGGACATGCTAGAGCTACTATGTCTGCGCCTTCTTTTATGTCTTTCTTTGCAACCACTGCACCTGCTGTCAACTGAAGATGAGGACTCAGAGGAAGAAGTGGATGAACCCCTATGACTTCTGCGCCTATGCTTACGTTTTTGCGAAGCTTTTTTCTTGCATGATTTCTCCTTAGCTGCGCCCATATTGCCTGAGCTAACCATTGCATCATTTTGACGCGCTACAGGGTGCACATCCGACTCCCCGTAAATACCTCCCTCGTCCTGGGCAGAATCTACCACAGCTGCCGACTCCCCAGAATCCTCCTGTAATTCAGGGGCTGCAAAGGACTCTGCTGGAGAAATGCAAGGAGAAACATCCACCAGACACTCATTAGGATTCATATTGCCCCTATTCCTTCCACCCCTTCTGGCCCATGAAACAGCGGCCGCTAAATCACTTACACCATCCCCATGCAAACCGGAGGAATTCTGCTCACCCAAAAAATTCCCTTCAGTATGATTAGCAGTCAGCACCGAGACCAGTGCTGATATAACTGAAGTGGATATGGACGCTACCTCAGAAGAGTTCCATCCAGCGCCATTACGTCCAAAACGCACAGCATCAGCGTATGACCTTCCCGACACTGTGCCCCTCATACTATGTTCAACAGGCACCCCTTTTTTACCCCTCATATTCACAGTGGCGGGCTTTCCTTGCTGCCTTTTAGCATTTCTAATGCACGAGGTGCCCGCGCGCTGACCCGCTACAACCGTGTCAGCCCCGGTATCTATTGATCTAACCGGACCCCTGTTAATTCCTGTTAGGTGCTCCCTCTCCTTGCACCAACAATTGTTCCCTTGTTCCTCTTTCAATTTGCTCACCTCTAGAAAGAACAGTACTGCGACGACCACCTCTGGCAGCCACGGTCCCCCGCGGGCCCACTGGGCGACCGCGGCGTACCTCCGGCACATGCACTCCTGAGGTAACTCCCCGAGATGTTACAGCTCTCCTCAACACCCTGCTCCGCGACTCCACCATAGCACCAACGCTTTGTGACATTGTACTATCGGCAATTAGTTCTGTAGAGTCAATTCCCACAGCACAAGATGAACCAACAGCTCGGGACACAGACACGCTGCTGACCCGGCCTCTGTGTGACGCAGCTTCGCCCGCCAAAAGCCTCTCAGGCGGTCGAGCCCGACCCCTGGCGGCGGCATTACCCACATTATTTCTGGTTTGACCCCGTCCTTGTACTGACAAGTGCTGTCCCCTCTCTGACACTAACACAGCAGCGTCCCTGTCACCGCTTTCAATAAAACGGATAGGGGGACGCACAGCACGACTGGGCCTCGGCATGTTAGAAAGTAGAAAGATAGAAAAAAGAAAAAGTCAAAGAACAAAAAGGGGGGTGAAAAGATTAAAGATTAGTAAAGATTGAAAAGAAATAAGAAGAAAGATACCACAAATTCACAAATAATACACAGTTTAGTACATAACAAACGCAGAGCACTTCACTGTTCAATTTTCTCTGAGGAAAAGAGGGAGAACCTATTCAGTCCTCTCTTTATAAGGGCTAAGCCCCTCCCATCACCAGATTCCTCAGTCAACTCATAGGCCCACTGTTACCATGGATACCTCCACTTATCACAGCTGCTTCATTCAGCCTACTATTCAGAATTTTATGTCACTACAGCCATATAAAATGTCCTCCGTTCTCTTAAGCCTATTATCAATGAGTACCACCAAATCTTTTTCCAATACCGTTACCCCTAAACTTTCCCTATTTAATATGTAGGCTGCAAGTTTGTTTTTAGTCCCGAAATGCATAACCTTGCATTTTTCTATATTGAACCTCATTCTCCATTTAGACACTCAGATTTCAAGTTTAAATAAGTCATTCTGCAGAGACTCCACATCTATTTCCAAATTAATTACCCTACACAGTTAGTATCATCTACAAAGATTGACACTGTGCTTTCCAGGCCTATTTCTAGGTTATTGATAAATATGTTGAACAGTAGTGGCCTGAGTACGGACCCTTGTGGTATTCCGCTGATTGCTGGTGTCCATCTTGATGACTTCCCGTTGACCACTACTCGTTGTACCCTGTTATCCAGCCATTTAATTATCTATGTACAAACAGTTTTTTTCTATGACAAGCTCCTTTAATTTGATGATCAGTCTCCTGTGAGGCACTGTATTGAAGGCTTTTGCAAAATGTAAGTAGACCACATCCACTGCTTTTCCCTGGTCAAGATTGTCGCTCACTTCCTCATAGAAGCTAACTAAGTTAGTTTGACATGATTTTTCCCTCACAAACCCATGCTGGTTCTTGCTAATAAACTTAGCGGTCTGCACAGTGGCGTAACTAGAAATTTTTCTCCCCCAAGCCCAAAAATTCTTTGGCGCCCCCCCGGGTGTGGTTCGTTTTATCGACAGTGTCTAGGTCGACAATGTTTAGGTCGACCACTATAGGTCGACAGTCACTAGGTCGACATGGATGGAAGGTCGACAGGGTTTCTAGGTCGACATGTGCTAGGTCGACAGGTCTAAAGGTCGATATGAGGATTTTTTTTTTGTGTCGTTTTCTTCGTAAAATGACTGGGATCCCAAATTAGTGCACCACTTCGCTCGCCATGCTTCGGGATGGTGCCTTCGCTCCACTACCGCTTTGCTCGGCACACTTTACCGTTCCAATCGTAGTCCACGTGGATCGTTAAGTATGAAAAAAATCCAAAAAAAAAAAATGTGAAAAACTCATGTCGACCTTTAGACCTGTCGACCTAGCACATGTTGACCTAGAAACCCTGTCGACCTTCCATCCATGTCGACCTAGTGACTGTCGACCTATAGTGGTCGACCTAAACATTGTCGACCTAGACACTGTCGATCTTCAGACCGGATCCCGCCCCCCCCATCCCCCATAATTGGCAATAGAAAAGGGATAAACATGCACGCGCCGAAGGCTCGCGCTGCAAAAAGTGGGTGTGGCTTTGTTGAAATGGGCGTGGTTTCGCATAAAGGGGCGTGGCATTGCAGGAAAAGACTACCTCATACCCCAGTTTTGCAACCTGCACACCCAGACGTTAGCCACCACAGGAAAGAAAAATAATCCTGATTCATGCCCCTTACATTATTTGTCATTTTCCCTCCTTATAGTAATGCCCAGTATACATTATGCCACATACTGCAATGGCCCTTAGACATTATGCCACATACTGCAATGGCCCTTAGACATTATGCCACACACAATAATGCACACACCGTAATGCCCCCGACACACTATGCCACACACCGTAATGCCTGTGACACATTATGACAGGAATCGCAATGCCCGTTATACATTATGCTACACACTGCAATGCCCCTGATACATTATAGCACATACAATGTCTTTGACACATTATGACACACACCGCAATGACCCTGAGACATTATACCACATACCACAATGCTCGTGGTATAGTATACAACACACCGTAATGCCTGACACATTATGACACACACCGCAATGTCCGTGATACATTATGCCACATACTGCAATGACCCTGAGACATTATACCACATATCACAATGCCCGTGATATAGTATACCATACACCGTAATGCCTGTGACACATACTGCAATGCCCGTTATACCCTATGCCACACACTGCAATGCCTGTTATACATTATGCCACACTGCAATGCCCCTGAGACATTATACCACATACCACAATGCCCGTGATATAGTATACCACACACCATAATGCCTGTGACACATTATGACACACACCGCAATGTCCATGATACATTATGTCACACACCGTAATGCCCATTACACATTAAGTCCTACAGTAATGCTTCTAATTACTTTTAAATTACCTGCTCGTTGCCAGGGGTTTCATGCTCTTGGTTCCATGCACAGTGCCAGGGGTTTTCATGCTCAGGGTGTCATGCTCGTTGCCAGGGGTTTCATGCACTGGGTGTCATGCTCGTTGCCAGGGGTTTCATGCATTGGGTGTCATGCTCGTTGCCAGGGGTTTCATGCACTGGGTGTCATGCTCGTTGCCAGGGGGTAGTGCTTGTTGCTAGAGCTGTGCTCTCCCAGTGCCACAAATGCCCCCAGTGCCAGATATTCCCCCATAGTGCCAGGTACTCACATGCCCCCAGTGCCAAATACAGCCCCCTTCCCCCATGTGCCAGGTACACATATACCCCCCCAGTGCCACATAAGCCCCCCTCCCCCTGTGCCACATATGCCCCCAGTGCCACATAAGCCCCCCTCTACATGTGCCACATATGCCCCCAGTGCCACATAAGCCCCCCCTCCCCCTGTGCCACATATGCCCCCAGTGCCACATAAGCCCCCCTCCCTCACCCTGTGCCGCATATGCTCCTCCAGTGCCCCCCATGCTCCCCCAGTCTGCCCCCGCTCCCCCCCTGTTTTGTGTTGGAGGGACACGGAGGGCACAGCGCGCGTCTCTCCTGTGTCCCTCCGTCCTGCGTCTCCGGCGGGTCTGTTAAAGGAAGTGCCGGTTCGTGAGCCAATCAGAGCTCACGAACGGCACTTCCTTTATAAGACCCGCTGGAAACGCAGGACGGAGGGACACAGGAGAGGCGCGCGCTGTGCCCTCCGTGTCCCTCCTTACAGCAGCGGAGGGAAGGAGACCGTCAATCTGCTAAATCAGTGGCGCCCCCGCAGCCCCTCGCCCCCAAGCCACCGCGAGGACTGCGGGGGCAGTAGTTATGCCACTGGGTCTGCAGATACTCCTGTATGCTATTCCTTAGAATTCTTTCCAATATTTTACACACTATAGATGTCAAACTAACCGGTCTGTAGTTACCCAGATGATTTTTGGATCCCTTTTTAAATAATGGCACTACCTCAGCTATACACCAATCCTTCGGTACCATGCCTGATCTAATTGAACTATTGAAAATCAAGTGTAGGGGTCTTGCTAATTGTGACCTAAGCTCCATAAGAACCCTCGGGTGAAGTCCATCAGGGCCAGGTGAATAATTAATGTTAATTTTGCTTAGCCTCTCCCGGACTACTTCTTCACTTAAACAATTATTTAACCACAAATCATTACTGTCACTATCATTATGCACTACACCCTTGTCAGTTCTTCTCTGGTGAACACTGATGAAAAACATTTGTTCAGTATTTCCGCTTGAATTTCATCATTTATCATTACTCCAAATTCATCTTTTATTGGACCTAAGTTCTCCTTTTTTAACCTTTTACTGTTTATGTATTTAAAAAACTTTTTAGGATTGGTTTTACTCTCTATAGCGATTTGCTTTTCATTTTCAATTTTAGCTGCTCTTATTGCATTTTTGCATCTTTTATTGCATTCCTTGTAGTACTGGAATGACTCCTCCTTTCCATTAGATTTAAATGCTTTGAAAGCACACTTCTTTTTATCCATTTCTGCCTTGACCTTCTTGTTAAGCCATATCGGTTTGAGTTTGGTACTCCTGCATTTACTGCCCATGGGAATAAATTTGTGAATATTGCTATCTAGCAACCCTTTTAAAGCATCCCACATTTCCAAAGTGTTCTTGTTATGAAACAAAACTTCCCACTCAATGTTGTTTAGAGCACATCTCAGCATACTGAAATTAGGCTTCCTAAAGTTAAATGTTTTGGTTGAACTCTTATAGCTATGTTTCCTGAAACTGATGTCAAATGTGATCATATAGTGATCACTGTTACCCAAAGTCTCCCCAACTTTAGTGTTTGATATAATGTCCACATTATTAGTAATTACTAGATCCAGAGTAGCTTTACCCCTAGTTGGGTCCTCGACTAATTGAGACAAGTAGTGATCCTTTAACATATTTAAGAAACTGTTGCCCCTAGCTTTAACACATGAATCGTTACTCCAATTTATATCAGGATAATTAAAATCTCCAATCACTAGGATGTCCCCCAATCCCGCAGCCCTTTTGATTTGCTGCAAGATTTGTTCTTCCTCATGTATGCTAATATCCGGCTGTTTATAGCACGTGCCTATGACTAGTTTTTTTGTATCAATGCCCCCTCTTGAGATTTCAACCCATATTGACTTCACCTTATCGCCAGTCCCCTCATAAATAACCTCCTTTAAGTATGGTTTAAGAGATGGTTTAACATAAAGACATACACCTCCTCCTCTTATGCTTGCTCTGTCCCTCCTGAAAAGAGAATACCCCTCCAAGTTTGCAACCCAGTCGTGAGAGTTGTCCCACCATGTTTCCGTAATACCTATAATATCATACTCGGCCTTTGATGCTAACAATTCCAATTCCCCTATTTTACCTGCTAGGCTTCTTGCGTTTGCAAGCATACATTTTAGTTTAGTGGTTCCCTTGTCCGTTTGTTTTTTTAAAGGTATCCTATCATGGTTTATTAGTGCCTCCCTAGAGTTACTCTTGCTGACTGTCCTTCTTACTCCCTCTCCACCCCCACCATACTTAATATTGCCCACCTTACTCTTCTCTTTGATCAACCCAATGTTTCCATCTAAACTCCCTGCCCCAACATAAATATTTTCCCTTATGCTACGTACATCATTAGATGAGTCTTTGTAGATCGCTGCAGTGAGCACCACACGGGTTTGTTATGAATTACCGATGACTGGGATGCTGGCCGTCATTATACCAACATCGGCATCCCGTCCACTTGTATGCCGGCAGTAGGGCGAGCTTTAGTAAGCCCCTTGTGGGCTTGCTGCGCTTGCCACGCTGCACTCCCCACTCTGCGGGCATGATGGCGCGCTGCGCCTGCTACAGGTTATATTCCCCCTCTATGGATATTGTGGACACCCATAGAGGGAGAATAATCTACCTCACTGGTATTCAGGCGCCGGCATTGTACCGCTGTGTGGGATTCTGGCGTTGGCATTGTGATTGCCGGGATCCCATATGGCAGTATGTTAATGGCTTCCCAACCACACAACACAGTAAGAAGATTTTAGCCTCATGTTGAAATCTGACTATAAAAATACTTTACAATCATCCACATAAATGAAACTACAGTAATATGTTTAAGAAAGACACCAGCATATGGGAAATTATCCAGTATGCTGCAGAAACATGCTTAATTTGCGGAAATTATTTTAATTGCACTAAATTGCCTTATCTTGAAATACATATGACTAACATGATGTTTTATTTCAGGGTTACTTAACATCCACTGAAATAAAAAATTGTAAACAATTTCCTCTATTGCACAAGTTGTTTATAAGGAAAAGAATGTGGGAGAGGATGCAGAAATATAAGTGTACAAGTTGCAGAATTTACAAAGTCATTGCTGGCAGCCCACACTCTCAATTAGATAAGTTTAAGTCAGTGCTGTGGGAAGCCTACAGTACATACATATTACATGACATTTACAAAGCTTTTCAAGCAAACTGAAACTTCAACAAACTACAGTATCTAGTTAATAACAGTTATAAATATATTGCTGTGAATTCATAAATGCAGTTAAAAGTTTTTCATAGTCATTATTAGGGATGTGCGGCGGTCCCCGTCATGGGTTTTGGGCTTGGATTTTCATGTCCTTTGTATTTTGTATCTGGTTTAGCCAAAACTGCCCTTGTGTGTTTTGGTTTTGGATCTGTATTTTTTTTTACATTTTTTTACAGAAATCATAAAAACAGCTAAAATCACAGAATGTTGGCCTGTTTTTGTTTCTATAATATTATTAACCTCAGTAATATTAATTTCCAGTCAATTTTGGACACCTCACAGCTCACAATATTGCTTTCACCCATTTTAGGCTAAAGGTTGCAGCCAGCTCCCTGGTTACTAACCAACAGAGCAGCAGCACAAACATACGTCATAAAGAAAAAAGGAAATGCTCCAAACCGCGCTTAACAAATTACAATGGCTGCCTGTGTTTTTTCAAAAGAATCCTTCACCAAGATTCAATAAGCATATATTCAGACCAGACAGAATGAACATGGCGCTAATGTAAACAGAAAACACCTCTGTAAAAAGTGCAATATTCACACATAATCAATAAAAATACATCCTTTCGCTTTTAGGAGAGATCCACATGATCTATAAATAAAACAGAAGAAAATAGTGCAACACCAGATCCATTTACTGATTCCACTCACATAACTATGAGTACATAGGGGTAGTTCCGAGTTGATCGTAGCTGTGCTAAATTTAGCACAGCTACGATCATCTTCCCTGACATGCAGGGGGGACGCCCAGCACAGGGCTAGTCCGCCCCGCATGTCAGTGTTATGCACACCAGTGCCTGCAGGAATGTACTGGTGTTTGAACTGTTATACACACCAGTGCCTGCAGGAATGTACTGGTGTCTGAACAGAGAGGGATGCAAAACAAATGAACTCACAGACAGACTGGGAAATATGACATAACGTACACAGAAGGTGATAGGGTAACAAAACCAACACAGAGTGAACAGAGAAGCCCAGAGGCTAAGAAACTGGGTGTCTCCCTAGTATTAGAAATGCTCAGATGGAAAAAGCAAGATGTTGTGTTTTAATACGTAGAGAACCCGAAATGCTGTTGCTAAGGGCAACAGCAAAACCCTAAAGGGTTACCAACGGGTGTGGCAGTAAACTCCTTGGTCAGAGATGGAATAATAGACACAAGGAGAGTCTCCACAATCCTAATTCTCACTTGCAGGGCCCAGGTTCAGCTTACTGCCACTAAACTGACACATGGACGCCCTGCACAGTGAGAGAGGATTATGCAGGCAGGTCTGAAAGTACAGCCACAAACCTGCTGGGTTCACAGAATAGCAAAAGAACCTCAGCAGGCTAAACGACTGACTCCAGTCTTACTGCTAGGTCTGGATTGGCAGAGTGTAGTACCAAATGCCCAGGCCTATTTGCAGTAAGCAACAACAAAATACAAAGCTACACAGTACTGGCTAACTTTCAGGAACTGACTAACCAACAAAGATTCAGCAGCATCTGCTTAACCTGAGAAGAGGCCTTATAAAGCAGGTGCTGTCCACGCCCCCCTCAGACCTCACAGACTGTGAGCACAAAAACCAGCACCGGATCCCATGCCTGTAACCAGTGCACAGCAAAAGACCCGAACCGGAGTATCAGCTGCGCTCAGGTTACTCCGCTAGCACTTGTCTCCCGGTTGCCATGACGACGTGGCAGCACAGGGCAGGAGACCCTAACAGTACCCCCCCTCTGACGAGGGGTCAAAGAACCCCTACCACCGGGTTTATCGGGGAACTGCGAGAAGAAAGAGCGTATCAGTCTGGGGGCATGAAGATCACAACTGCGCACCCACGACCGCTCCTCCGGGCCATACCCCTTCCAGTGCACCAAAAATGACAGCCGACCCCGAACCATCTTGGAGTCAAGAATCCTTTCAACAACAAACTCCCTCTGGCCACGTATCAGAAGAGGGGAAGGTCTTCCTCTGGAAGAAGGATTACTAATCGCCCGTTTTAAAAGGGAACAATGAAATGTTTTATTGATACCCAAAGAACGGGGCAGATCTAACTGAAATGCCACCGGATTGATAACCCTGGTGATCTTATAAGGGCCGATGAACCGGGGGCCTAACTTATGAGATGGCTGTTTCAGCTTCAAATTCTTGGTAGACAACCAGACGAAGTCTCCTAATTTGAAGCTGCAGGGTCTTTTCCGCTTATCAAAAACCCTTTTGGTCACTAATGACACAGACACAAGGGCTTTCTTCACTTTCCTCCAAATACCTCTAAGGACCGAAACGACAGAGGAACCACCATGCGTGGAGTCCAGGGGGTCAAAAGAATTGGCCTTAGGATGATGCCCATACACACAAAGAAAGGGAGAGATCCCTGTAGCAGAGTGAGCCGCGTTGTTATAGGCAAACTCCGCCATTGACAGATGAGCAACCCAGTCAATCTGACACTTGGAGACATAACACCTGAGGAACTGCTCCAAGGTCTGGTTCACCCTTTCAGTCTGCCCATTAGACTGCGGATGGTAGCCTGACAGAAATCTGGAGATCGGAACAAAACGCCCTCCAGAATTTGGCCACAAACTGGGATCCGCGGTCAGAGACCACATCAAGTGGCAACCCGTGGAGGCGCACAACATGCAGCATAAATAATTCAGACAGGCGTCTGGCCGATGGCAGCCCAACCAGTGGAACGAAGTGCGCCATCTTCGAAAACCTGTCAACGACAACCCAGATGGCTGTCATCCCAGAGGATTTGGGCAAGTCCACAACAAAATCCATTGAAATGTGGGTCCATGGCTTAGATGGGATAGAGAGTGGATGTAATGGGCCAACAGGAACCCCTCTAGGAGTCTTATTTCGGGCACAGATGTCACATGCCCGAACCCACTGATCCACATCCTTAGCCACCGAGGGCCACCACACCGCCCTAGATAGCAACTCCCGAGTTCTGGCAATACCCGGATGACCTGCCGACTTCTTGGCATGGAATTCCAGGAACACTCGCTGTCTTAACCTAGGAGGCACAAACAAAAGACCTACCGGAAGGTCTGGAGGAGCCTGCTTCTGTGCTCTAAGGACTAATGACAAGAGGTCCTGGGTAATGCCCACTTTAATACATGATGGGGACACAATGGGCAACGGCTCCTCGGTGGTCTCCTGGATTGGAGCAAAACTCAGCGAGAGCGCATCAGCCTTGATGTTTTTTGACCCAGGGCGATATGTTATCAAAAAATTAAAGCAAGCAAAAAACAAAGCCCATCGTGCCTGCCTGGCATTGAGACGCTTCGCTGACTCTAAATATGCCAAATTCTTATGGTCGGTGAGAATTGAGACCACAAACTTAGCCCCCTCAAGCCAGTGTCTCCACTCCTCGAGTGCATCCTAAATAGCCAACAATTCCCGGTTACCCACGTCATAATTCATCTCGGCAGGCGAAAATTTACGGGACAAGTAAGCACAGGGATGAAGGCGATTATCAGACACTCCCATCTGAGAGAGCACTGCCCCAATACCCATCTCAGAGGCATCCACCTCCACCACAAAAGGACGCTCTGGATCTGGGTGTCGCAGCACCTTGGCCGAGACAAATGCCCTTTTGAGACGGGCAAAAGCCGCTTTGGCCTCACGAGACCAGTGAGCAACATCCGCCCCTTTCTTAGTGAGTGCCACCAAGGGCGCCACTATAGACGAAAATCCAGCGATAAATCGTCTATAAAAATTTGCAAAGCCCAGGAAACGCTGAAGCGCCTTCAAACTAGTGGGCTGCACCCAATCCAGGACTGCCTGTACCTTGGAACCCTTCATTTGGAAACCTTCTGGGGAGATAATATATCCTAGAAATGCGATTTGCTGAACTTCAAATTCGCACTTCTCCAACTTCGCCCCAAGCCGGTGGTCTCTGAGTTTCTGGAGGACTAAGCGTACATGCTTCCGATGTTCCTCCAGGGAATGGGAGAAGATTAGGATGTCATCTAAGTATACAACTAAGAATCTATCCAAATATTCCCTGAGCACATCGTTCATGAAATCCTGGAAGACTGCCGGGGCATTACAGAGCCCAAAAGGCATCACCAAATATTCATAATGCCCTGAGTGGGTATTAAAGGCAGTCTTCCATTCATCCCCCTCTCTTATTCGGATTAGATTGTACGCACCGCGTAGGTCAATCTTAGAAAAAATGGTGGCAGTACGAAGCTGGTCAAACAAGACCGAAATGAGAGGCAGTGGGTATGAGTTTTTAATCGTGATACGGTTCAATTCCCTGAAGTCGATGCAGGGTCGCAATGAACCGTCCTTTTTACCCACGAAGAAGAACCCCGACCCAACTGGAGACTGTGAAGGTCTGATAAATCCTTTAGCCAAGTTCTCCTGAATGTACTCTGCCATAGCCTGAGTCTCAGGACGTGACAGGGAGTACAACCTGCTCTTGGGAAGCTTAGCATTCGGCAACAAATCAATGGCACAGTCATAGGGGCGATGGGGAGGTAGTACCTCTGCAACTTTTTTGGAGAACACGTCCGCAAAATCTGCATAACACCCTGGCAATCCTGGCAAACTTAGCTGCGAGAGCCTGACTGGAAGGCTCAAGCAACTCCTGAAACAATCAGTACCCCAACTAAGAATCTCCCCAGAGACTAGAGATGAGCGCCTGAAATTTTTCGGGTTTTGTGTTTTGGTTTTGGGTTCGGTTCCGCGGCCGTGTTTTGGGTTCGAACGCGTTTTGGCAAAACCTCACCGAATTTTTTTTGTCGGATTCGGGTGTGTTTTGGATTCGGGTGTTTTTTTCAAAAAACACTAAAAAACAGCTTAAATCATAGAATTTGGGGGTCATTTTGATCCCAAAGTATTATTAACCTCAAAAAACATAATTTACACTCATTTTCAGTCTATTCTGAATACCTCACACCTCACAATATTATTTTTAGTCCTAAAATTTGCACAGAGGTCGCTGTGTGAGTAAGATAAGCGACCCTAGTGGCCGACACAAACACCGGGCCCATCTAGGAGTGGCACTGCAGTGTCACGCAGGATGTCCCTTCCAAAAAACCCTCCCCAAACAGCACATGACGCAAAGAAAAAAAGAGGCGCAATGAGGTAGCTGTGTGAGTAAGATTAGCGACCCTAGTGGCCGACACAAACACCGGGCCCATCTAGGAGTGGCACTGCAGTGTCACGCAGGATGGCCCTTCCAAAAAACCCTCCCCAAACAGCACATGACGCAAAGAAAAAAAGAGGCGCAATGAGGTAGCTGTGTGAGTAAGATTAGCGACCCTAGTGGCCGACACAAACACCGGGCCCATCTAGGAGTGGCACTGCAGTGTCACGCAGGATGTCCCTTCCAAAAAACCCTCCCCAAACAGCACATGACGCAAAGAAAAAAAGAGGCGCAATGAGGTAGCTGTGTGAGTAAGATTAGCGACCCTAGTGGCCGACACAAACACCGGGCCCATCTAGGAGTGGCACTGCAGTGTCACGCAGGATGTCCCTTCCAAAAAACCCTCCCCAAACAGCACATGACGCAAAGAAAAAAAGAGGCGCAATGAGGTAGCTGACTGTGTGAGTAAGATTAGCGACCCTAGTGGCCGACACAAACACCGGGCCAATTTAGGAGTGGCACTGCAGTGTCACGCAGGATGTCCCTTCCAAAAAACCCTCCCCAATTAGCACATGATGCAAAGAAAAAGAAAAGAAAAAAGAGGTGCAAGATGGAATTGTCCTTGGGCCCTCCCACCCACCCTTATGTTGTATAAACAAAACAGGACATGCACACTTTAACCAACCCATCATTTCAGTGACAGGGTCTGCCACACGACTGTGACTGATATGACGGGTTGGTTTGGACCCCCACCAAAAAAGAAGCAATTAATCTCTCCTTGCACAAACTGGCTCTACAGAGGCAAGATGTCCACCTCATCTTCACCCTCCGATATATCACCGTGTACATCCCCCTCCTCACAGATTATCAATTCGTCCCCACTGGAATCCACCATCTCAGCTCCCTGTGTACTTTGTGGAGGCAATTGCTGCTGGTCAATGTCTCCGCGGAGGAATTGATTATAATTCATTTTAATGAACATCATCTTCTCCACATTTTCTGGATGTAACCTCGTACGCCGATTGCTGACAAGGTGAGCGGCGGCACTAAACACTCTTTCGGAGTACACACTTGTGGGAGGGCAACTTAGGTAGAATAAAGCCAGTTTGTGCAAGGGCCTCCAAATTGCCTCTCTTTCCTGCCAGTATAAGTACGGACTGTGTGACGTGCCTACTTGGATGCGGTCACTCATATAATCCTCCACCATTCTATCAATGTTGAGAGAATCATATGCAGTGACAGTAGACGACATGTCCGTAATCGTTGTCAGGTCCTTCAGTCCGGACCAGATGTCAGCATCAGCAGTCGCTCCAGACTGCCCTGCATCACCGCCAGCGGGTGGGCTCGGAATTCTGAGCCTTTTCCTCGCACCCCCAGTTGCGGGAGAATGTGAAGGAGGAGATGTTGACAGGTCGCGTTCCGCTTGACTTGACAATTTTGTCACCAGCAGGTCTTTCAACCCCAGCAGACTTGTGTCTGCCGGAAAGAGAGATCCAAGGTAGGCTTTAAATCTAGGATCGAGCACGGTGGCCAAAATGTAGTGCTCTGATTTCAACAGATTGACCACCCGTGAATCCTTGTTAAGCGAATTAAGGGCTCCATCCACAAGTCCCACATGCCTAGCGGAATCGCTCCGTGTTAGCTCCTCCTTCAATGTCTCCAGCTTCTTCTGCAAAAGCCTGATGAGGGGAATGACCTGACTCAGGCTGGCAGTGTCTGAACTGACTTCACGTGTGGCAAGTTCAAAGGGCATCAGAACCTTGCACAACGTTGAAATCATTCTCCACTGCGCTTGAGACAGGTGCATTCCACCTACTATATCGTGCTCAATTGTATAGGCTTGAATGGCCTTTTGCTGCTCCTCCAACCTCTGAAGCATATAGAGGGTTGAATTCCACCTCGTTACCACTTCTTGCTTCAGATGATGGCAGGGCAGGTTCAGTAGTTTTTGGTGGTGCTCCAGTCTTCTGTACGTGGTGCCTGTACGCCGAAAGTGTCCCGCAATTCTTCTGGCCACCGACAGCATCTCTTGCACGCCCCTGTCGTTTTTTAAAAAATTCTGCACCACCAAATTCAAGGTATGTGCAAAACATGGGACGTGCTGGAATTTGCCCATATTTAATGCACACACAATATTGCTGGCGTTGTCCGATGCCACAAATCCACAGGAGAGTCCAATTGGGGTAAGCCATTCCGCGATGATCTTCCTCAGTTGCCGTAAGAGGTTTTCAGCTGTGTGCGTATTCTGGAAACCGGTGATACAAAGCGTAGCCTGCCTAGGAAAGAGTTGGCGTTTGCGAGATGCTGCTACTGGTGCCGCCGCTGCTGTTCTTGCGGCGGGAGTCCATACATCTACCCAGTGGGCTGTCACAGTCATATAGTCCTGACCCTGCCCTGCTCCACTTGTCCACATGTCCGTGGTTAAGTGGACATTGGGTACAGCTGCATTTTTTAGGACACTGGTGACTCTTTTTCTGAGGTCTGTGTACATTTTCGGTATCGCCTGCCTAGAGAAATGGAACCTAGATGGTATTTGGTACCGGGGACACAGTACCTCCAACAAGTCTCTAGTTGGCTCTGCAGTAATGATGGATACCGGAACCACGTTTCTCACCACCCAGGATGCCAAGGCCTCAGTTATCCGCTTTGCAGTAGGATGACTGCTGTGATATTTCATCTTCCTCGCAAAGGACTGTTGAACAGTCAATTGCTTACTGGAAGTAGTACAAGTGGGCTTACGACTTCCCCTCTGGGATGACCATCGACTCCCAGCGGCAACAACAGCAGCGCCAGCAGCAGTAGGCGTTACACGCAAGGATGCATCGGAGGAATCCCAGGCAGGAGAGGACTCGTCAGAATTGCCAGTGACATGGCCTGCAGGACTATTGGCATTCCTGGGGAAGGAGGAAATTGACACTGAGGGAGTTGGTGGGGTGGTTTGCGTGAGCTTGGTTACAAGAGGAAGGGATTTACTGGTCAGTGGACTGCTTCCGCTGTCACCCAAAGTTTTTGAACTTGTCACTGACTTATTATGAATGCGCTGCAGGTGACGTATAAGGGAGGATGTTCCGAGGTGGTTAACGTCCTTACCCCTACTTATTACAGCTTGACAAAGGGAACACACGGCTTGACACCTGTTGTCCGCATTTCTGGTGAAATGCCTCCACACCGAAGAGCTGATTTTTTTGGTATTTTCACCTGGCATGTCAACGGCCATATTCCTCCCACGGACAACAGGTGTCTCCCCGGGTGCCTGACTTAAACAAACCACCTCACCATCAGAATCCTCCTGGTCAATTTCCTCCCCAGCGCCAGCAACACCCATATCCTCCTCATCCTGGTGTACTTCAACACTGACATCTTCAATCTGACTATCAGGAACTGGACTGCGGGTGCTCCTTCCAGCACTTGCAGGGGGCGTGCAAATGGTGGAAGGCGCATGCTCTTCACGTCCAGTGTTGGGAAGGTCAGGCATCGCAACCGACACAATTGGACTCTCCTTGTGGATTTGGGATTTCGAAGAATGCACAGTTCTTTGCTGTGCTGCTTTTGCCAGCTTGAGTCTTTTCATTTTTCTAGCGAGAGGCTGAGTGCTTCCATCCTCATGTGAAGCTGAACCACTAGCCATGAACATAGGCCAGGGCCTCAGCCGTTCCTTGCCACTCCGTGTCGTAAATGGCATATTGGCAAGTTTACGCTTCTCCTCCGACAATTTTATTTTAGGTTTTGGAGTCCTTTTTTTTCTGATATTTGGTGTTTTGGATTTGACATGCTCTGTACTATGACATTGGGCATCGGCCTTGGCAGACGACGTTGCTGGCATTTCATCGTCTCGGCCATGACTAGTGGCAGCAGCTTCAGCACGAGGTGGAAGTGGATCTTGATCTTTCCCTAATTTTGGAACCTCAACATTTTTGTTCTCCATATTTTAATAGGCACAACTAAAAGGCACCTCAGGTAAACAATGGAGATGGATACTAGTATACAATTATGGACTGCCTGCCGAGTGCAGACACAGAGGTAGCCACAGCCGTGAACTACCGTACTGTACTGTGTCTGCTGCTAATATAGACTGGTTGATAAAGAGATGTCTATGTAACTATGTATGTATAAAGAAGAAAGAAAAAAAAACCACGGTTAGGTGGTATACAATTATGGACGGACTGCCTGCCGAGTGCAGACACAGAGGTAGCCACAGCCGTGAACTACCGTACTGTACTGTGTCTGCTGCTAATATAGACTGGTTGATAAAGAGATGTCTATGTAACTATGTATGTATAAAGAAGAAAGAAAAAAAAACCACGGTTAGGTGGTATACAATTATGGACGGACTGCCTGCTGAGTGCAGACACAGAGGTAGCCACAGCCGTGAACTACCGTACTGTACTGTGTCTGCTGCTAATATAGACTGGTTGATAAAGAGATGTCTATGTAACTATGTATGTATAAAGAAGAAAGAAAAAAAAACCACGGTTAGGTGGTATACAATTATGGACGGACTGCCTGCCGAGTGCAGACACAGAGGTAGCCACAGCCGTGAACTACCGTACTGTACTGTGTCTGCTGCTAATATAGACTGGTTGATAAAGAGATGTCTATGTAACTATGTATGTATAAAGAAGAAAGAAAAAAAAACCACGGTTAGGTGGTATACAATTATGGACGGACTGCCTGCCGAGTGCAGACACAGAGGTAGCCACAGCCGTGAACTACCGTACTGTACTGTGTCTGCTGCTAATATAGACTGGTTGATAAAGAGATGTCTATGTAACTATGTATGTATAAAGAAGAAAGAAAAAAAAACCACGGTTAGGTGGTATACAATTATGGACGGACTGCCTGCCGAGTGCAGACACAGAGGTAGCCACAGCCGTGAACTACCGTACTGTACTGTGTCTGCTGCTAATATAGACTGGTTGATAAAGAGATGTCTATGTAACTATGTATGTATAAAGAAGAAAGAAAAAAAAACCACGGTTAGGTGGTATACAATTATGGACGGACTGCCTGCCGAGTGCAGACACAGAGGTAGCCACAGCCGTGAACTACCGTACTGTACTGTGTCTGCTGCTAATATAGACTGGTTGATAAAGAGATGTCGTAGTAGTATGTATGTATAAAGAAGAAAAAAAAACCACGGTTAGGTGGTATACAATTATGGACGGACTGCCTGCCGAGTGCAGACACAGAGGTAGCCACAGCCGTGAACTACCGTACTGTGTCTGCTGCGACTGGATGATAAATGATATAAAAAATATATATATATCACTACTGCAGCCGGACAGGTATATATTATATATTATATAATGACGGACCTGCTGGACACTGTCTGTCAGCAGAATGAGTTTTATTTTTATAGAATAAAAAAAACAACAACACACAAGTGAAGTCACACGACGAGTGTTTAACTTTTTCAGGCAATCACAATATAAGTATACTACTAACTATACTGGTGGTCAGTGTGGTCAGGTCACTGGTCAGTCACACTGGCAGTGGCACTCCTGCAGCAAAAGTGTGCACTGTTTAATTTTAATATAATATTATGTACTCCTGGCTCCTGCTATAACCTATAACTGGCACTGCAGTGCTCCCCAGTCTCCCCCACAATTATAAGCTGTGTGAGCTGAGCAGTCAGACAGATATATAATATATATATAGATGATGCAGCACACTGGGCTGAGCCTGAGCAGTGCACACAGATATGGTATGTGACTGAGTCACTGTGTGTATCGCTTTTTTCAGGCAGAGAACGGATATATTAAATAAACTGCACTGTCTGGTGGTCACTCACTATATAATATTATGTACTCCTGGCTCCTGCTATAACCTATAACTGGCACTGCAGTGCTCCCCAGTCTCCCCCACAATTATAAGCTGTGTGAGCTGAGCAGTCAGACAGATATATAATATATTATATAGATGATGCAGCACACTGGGCTGAGCCTGAGCAGTGCACACAGATATGGTATGTGACTGAGTCACTGTGTGTATCGCTTTTTTCAGGCAGAGAACGGATATATTAAATAAACTGCACTGTCTGGTGGTCACTCACTAGTAAACTCTCTGCACTCTCTACACTTCTACAGTACTCCTCCTAGTCCTAAGCTCCAGTAAATCTCTCTCTCTTATAATCTAAATGGAGAGGACGCCAGCCACGTCCTCTCCCTATCAATCTCAATGCACGTGTGAAAATGGCGGCGACGCGCGGCTCCTTATATAGAATCCGAGTCTCGCGATAGAATCCGAGCCTCGCGAGAATCCGACAGCGTCATGATGACGTTCGGGCGCGCTCGGGTTAACCGAGCAAGGCGGGAAGATCCGAGTCGCTCGGACCCGTGTAAAAAACCATGAAGTTCGGGCGGGTTCGGATTCCGAGGAACCGAACCCGCTCATCTCTACCAGAGACCCAGTCAAATTGAGGATTGTGGGCCCTTAACCAGGGTAATCCCAACACCAATGGGGCAAAAGTACAGACAGTCACATAAAAGGACAATTTTTCAGAGTGTGTTGCTCCAATAAACAAAGAAATCTGGCTAGTGCAAGAGGTAATTTTACCCTGGGATAATGGTTCCCCGTTTAACCCACAAATCTCAATTTCCGACGCCAAGGGTACTAAGGAAACAGAGTGTTTCAGGGCGAATTGGCGGTCCATAAAAACCCCGTCGGCCCCACTGTCCACAAAGGCCTCAGTCTTGACAGTTTGACCGAGGATCTTCAAGGTCACCGGAATGATAAAAGTCTTCTTGGGAAATTCTGACTTCTGGCCTGAAAGGATATTTCCCATCACCCTCAGGCCCTGAAGTTTTCCGGCTTTTCTGGGCATGATACTACCACATGACCCTTATTCCCACAGTACAAACACAACCCCTGCTGTCTCCTCCGCGTCTTCTCACGCGAGGAGAGGCGGGTAGCCCCAATCTGCATAGGCTCCTCGGAAAATTCCTCAGAGTCTGAGGTTCCCTTGGGAAAGAAGGAAACCTCGGTCTCCCTTTCAAGCCTACGCTCTCTCAGCCGTCTATCCACCCGGATGGATAACTGCATGAGCTGATCCAAGCTATCAGGCAAGGGATATTGTACCAGTTGGTCTTTTATCTGGTTAGAAAGACCTCTTCGGTACTGGTGTCTCAGGGCTGGGTCATTCCACTGGGTATCATGGGCCAACCTCCGAAACTCCGTACAGTAAACCTCAACTGGCCTTCGCCCTTGCTTAAGGATCGAAATCTGAGCCTCGGCTGAGGCCGTCTTGTCAGGGTCATCATACAACATGCCCAGTGCCGTAAAAAAAGCATCAACACTTTTAAGCGACGGACAGTCAGGCTGCAACCCATATGCCCAGACCTGTGGGTCTCCTTGTAGCAAGGAAATCACTATGCCCACCCGCTGTATCTCTGACCCAGAAGACTGAGGCCTAAGCTGGAAATATAACTTGCAGCTCTCCTTGAAACAAAAGAACTGCGAGCGATCTCCAGAAAAACGATCCGGAAGATTTACTTTCGGCTCCTTAACCCCTGAAGGTGCTGCTGCTGCGGGAGCTCCGCCAGCGGCCTGGGAGGTGTGCATTTTAATGGACAAATCATTAAATTGACGAGTCAGGACCTGCACCTGATCGACCACCTGTTGCAACGTATTTTGAGGGGTATGCTCCATATTCCCACAAAATTTCAACAGGAGTATTGGGCTGCTGAATATGTTATGCACACCAGTGCCTGCAGGAATGTACTGGTGTTTGAACTGTTATACACACCAGTGCCTGCAGGAATGTACTGGTGTCTGAACAGAGAGGGATGCAAAACAAATGAACTCACAGACAGACTGGGAAATATGACATAACGTACACAGAAGGTGATAGGGTAACAAAACCAACACAGAGTGAACAGAGAAGCCCAGAGGCTAAGAAACTGGGTGTCTCCCTAGTATTAGAAATGCTCAGATGGAAAAAGCAAGATGTTGTGTTTTAATACGTAGAGAACCCGAAATGCTGTTGCTAAGGGCAACAGCAAAACCCTAAAGGGTTACCAACGGGTGTGGCAGTAAACTCCTTGGTCAGAGATGGAATAATAGACACAAGGAGAGTCTCCACAATCCTAATTCTCACTTGCAGGGCCCAGGTTCAGCTTACTGCCACTAAACTGACACATGGACGCCCTGCACAGTGAGAGAGGATTATGCAGGCAGGTCTGAAAGTACAGCCACAAACCTGCTGGGTTCACAGAATAGCAAAAGAACCTCAGCAGGCTAAACGACTGACTCCAGTCTTACTGCTAGGTCTGGATTGGCAGAGTGTAGTACCAAATGCCCAGGCCTATTTGCAGTAAGCAACAACAAAATACAAAGCTACACAGTACTGGCTAACTTTCAGGAACTGACTAACCAACAAAGATTCAGCAGCATCTGCTTAACCTGAGAAGAGGCCTTATAAAGCAGGTGCTGTCCACGCCCCCCTCAGACCTCACAGACTGTGAGCACAAAAACCAGCACCGGATCCCATGCCTGTAACCACTGCACAGCAAAAGACCCGAACCGGAGTATTAGCTGCGCTCAGGTTACTCCGCTAGCACTTGTCTCCCGGTTGCCATGACGACGTGGCAGCACAGGGCAGGAGACCCTAACAGTCAGTCTGGCCCCCCCCCTCCCCACACAAGCACAAAAGCATTGCACAGCGGTGATGCTTTTGTATTTGTGCAGTAACTCCCGGCCAGCGCAGTTCCTGCGGCTGGCCGGGAGTTGATTGTCGGTGCCACTGGCCGCAGCGGCTGCGTAAGACGTCACGCAACCGCCGCGGCACGCCTCCCCAATGGTCCGGCCACGCCTGCATTGACCAGACCACGCCCCCTAAACGGCGGCTTAACGCTACCGTCCAGCCCTCTCCCGCCATGCGACCGCCTCTGCCTGTCAATCAGGCAGAGGCAATCGCTACTGAACGACGGTCTTTTATTTTACTGTTTCCTTTGGTAGCCCTGCAACCTAGATGGTTAACGTCCCCACCTCTAATAACTGTGTTAGATAGCAGTAGCACACACATATCCCCCTCATCCCGTTCCACTTCCACACATGAATCCTTAATTTCTATTATGCCCTCATCACCATTTTTACTTTTACTGCTCTCCACATGTGCAGATGGTGTAGAAATAGTGGAAGGAGGTGAAAGTCTTCTCTATGAGGACAGTATGAGAAATGTCAGACTCACACATAGCTAACATGGATACCGCTAAACGTTCCTCAGGAATGGGTGACGGTGCTGAACACTGCCTTAGTTGTTTTTATTTTTTTTAAACTGCTTTTAGGCTAAACCACATTAAATCAACCCTGGTACTATGTTTGTAGAAGATTAATATATTAGTATAGTACTGTCACTGGCGTGCGCAGCACATTTTGTTAGGGGGTGCACCGTCGGAGGGGTGTGTCTAGCACCGCCTTTTGGGCGTGTCTAGCACTATCTATTGATGGTCAACGCATAAAATATACACCTATGTACCAATCCTAATAAATCAGATACATTGTCAGATGTTGTGGTGTGCACCAAACAAGCACCCCTGATGGCACTCACTGCAATTACACTGCTCCTCCTCAGCCTGGTCTGGCTCCCCCTCTCTTTCACCTGCAAGCTGCAGCAGCTTACTTACAAATCAGTCACTCACTGACACTGACAGTCGCAGACTAGTACTGCTGCTGCTGGAAAAACTAGTGACGTGTCAATGCTGCTGCTGCCGGCCGTCTGCCAGTATTGAATTTGTCTTCCTGAGAGGAACGCTGGCTGCATGCTGCTCCTCATCAGTGGCTGGCATTGGCATAGCATAGAAGGAGAGAGGTGTGTATGTGGTGGGTGTTACGGGAGGGCATGCGAGCAGCATGACGTAATCACGTCACATCACGCTGTTTTTGTACATGGTGGTGGAGCTGGGAATTTGAAAGCCGGTAGCAGTGGCACCCTTGATTAACCCAGGCGTCCAGTCAGTAATGCAGTCCTGACAGGGTGCAGCGCAGAGGGGACAGTAATCAGCCTGCTCGGTGATCGCTGCATCAGGCATGTGAGATCGTGGTGCCAGACATTAGGGGGTGCCTGTGCGCACCAGGAACCCCCCCTGCGCACACCTATGAGTACTGTATATTATTATGTTACATTCATTCTTATATAGCATTTCTACTGTATGTGATATTTGTGGCCACATTTGATTTTTCTGGGTGGGGGGACAGTATTGCTTGTTTGAACCAGATTCCAGACTGGATATTTTACAGTATTACAGTGAATTAGTTAATATAGTAATTTTAGTGTGTACTTTACAGTATACCAACATTCTGTCTACATTTGTTTGTGTTTTAATTAAATTAATTTGTTTTCTCTGACGTCCTAAGTGGATGCTGGGGACTCCGTCAGGACCATGGGGAATAGCGGCTCCGCAGGAGACAGGGCACAAAATTAAAAGTTTGACCACTAGGTGGTGTGCACTGGCTCCTCCCCCTATGACCCTCCTCCAAGCCTCAGTTAGGTTTTTGTGCCCGGCCGAGAAGGGTGCAATCTAGGTGGCTCTCCTAAAGAGCTGCTTAGAATAAAAGTTTGTTAGGTTTTTTATTTTCAGTGAGTCCTGCTGGCAACAGGCTCACTGCAACGCAGGACTAAGGGGAGAAGAAGCGAACTCACCTGCGTGCAGGATGGATTGGCTTCTTAGGCTACTGGACACTAGCTCCAGAGGGACGATCACAGGTACAGCCTGGATGGGTCACCGGAGCCGCGCCGCCGGCCCCCTTACAGATGCTGAAAAGAGAAGAGGTCCAGAAATCGGCGGCTGAAGACTTCCCAGTCTTCTTAAGGTAGCGCACAGCACTGCAGCTGTGCGCCATTGCTCTCAGCACACTTCACACCGCGGTCACTGAGGGTGCAGGGCGCTGGGGGGGGGCGCCCTGGGCAGCAATGTAATTACCTTTACTGGCTAAAAATACATCACATATAGCCCCTGGGCTATATGGATGTATTTAACCCCTGCCAGGATTACAGAAAAAACCGGGAGAAGAGCCCGCCGTGAAGGGGGCGGGGCCTATCTCCTCAGCACACAGCGCCATTTTTCCCACACAGATCCGCAGGTGGGAAGGCTCCCAGGCTCTCCCCTGCACTGCACTACAGAAACAGGGTTAAAACAGAGAGGGGGGGCATATTTGGGCGATATTAATATATATTAAGCTGCTATAAGGGAAAACACTTACTATAAGGTTGTCCCTGTATAATGATAGCGCTTTGGTGTGTGCTGGCAAACTCTCCCTCTGTCTCCCCAAAGGGCTAGTGGGGTCCAGTCCTCTATCAGAGCATTCCCTGTGTGTGTGCTGTGTGTCGGTACGTGTGTGTCGACAGGTATGAGGACGATGTTGGTGTGGAGGCGGAGCAATTGCCTGTAATGGGATGTCACCCCCTAGGGAGTCGACACCGGAATGGATGGCTTTATTTATGGAATTACGTGATAGTGTCAACACGCTACAAGGTCGGTTGACGATATGAGACGGCCGGCAAACCAATTAGTACCTGTCCAGGCGTCTCAAACACCGTCAGGGGCTTTAAAACGCCCATTACCTCAGTCGGTCGACAGACACAGACACGGACACTGACTCCAGTGTCGACGGTGAAGAAACAAACGTATTTTCCAGTAGGGCCACACGTTACATGATCACGGCAATGAAGGAGGCGTTACATATTTCTGATACTACAAGTACCACAAAAATGGGTATTATGTGGGGTGTGAAAAAACTACCTGTAGTTTTTCCTGAATCAGATGAATTGATTGAAGTGTGTGATGAAGCGTGGGTTACCCCCGATAGGAAGTTGCTAATTTCAGAGAAGTTATTGGCATTATACCCTTTCCCGCCAGAGGTTAGGGCGCGCTGGGAAACACCCTCTAGGGTAGATAAAGCGCTCACACGCTTATCAAGACAAGTGGCGTTACCGTCTCCTGATACGGCCGCCCTCAAATATCCAGCTGATAGGAGGCTGGAAAATACTCTAAAAAGTATATACACACATACTGATGTTATACTGCGACCAGCAATCGCCCCAGCATGGATGTGCAGTGCTGGGGGGGTTTGGTCGGAATCTCTGACTGGAAATATTGATACCCTGAATAGCGACAATATTTTATTGACTATAGAGCATTTAAAGGATGCATTTTCTTTATATGCGAGATGCACAGAGGGATATTTGCACTCTGGCATCAAGGGTAAGTGCGCTGTCCATTTCTGCCAGAAGAAGTTTATGGACGCGACAGTGGTCAGGTGATGCGGATTCCAAGCGGCATATGGAAGTTTGCCGTATAAAGGGGAGGAATTATTTGGGGTCGGTCTATCGGACTTGGTGGCCACGGCAACAGCCGGAAAATCCACCTTTTTTACCTCAGGTCACCTCCCAACAGAAAAAGACACCGTCTTTTCAGCCTCAGTCCTTTCGTTCTCATAAGAACAAGCGGGCAAAAGGCCATTCATATCTGCCCGAGGCAAAGGAAAGGGTAAGAGACTGCAGCAAGCAGCTCCTTCCCAGGAGCAGAAGCACTCCCCCGCTTCTGAAAAGTCCTCAGCATGTCGCTGGGGCCTTACAAGCGGACTCAGGTCCGGTGGGGGGGTCGTCTCAAGAATTTCAGCGCGCAGTGGGCTCACTCGCAAGTCGACCCCTGGATCCTGCAGGTAGTATCACAGGGGTACAGATTGGAATTCGAGACGTCTCTTCCTCGCAGATTCCTGAAGTCTGCTTTACCAACATCTCCCTCCGACAGGGAGACGGTGTTGGAAGCTATTCACAAGCTGTATTCCCAGCAAGTAATAGTCAAGGTACCCCTACTACAACAAGGAAAGGGGTATTATTCCACGCTGTTTGTGGTACCGAAGCCGGACGGCTCGGTGAGAACTATTCTAAGTCTGAAATCTTTTGAACACTTACATACAAAGGTTCAAGTTCAAGATGAAATCACTCAGAGCAGTGATAGCGAATCTGGAAGAAGGGGACTTTATGGTGTCCTTGGACATCAAGGATGCTTACCTCCATGTCCCAATTGGCCCTTTAAACCAAGGGTACCTCAGGTTCGTGGTACAAAACTGTCACTATCAGTTTCAGACGTTGCCGTTTGGATTGTCCACGGCACCCCGGGTCTTTACCAAGGTAATGGCCGAAATGATGATTCTTCTTCGAAGAAAAGGCGTATTAATTATCCCTTACTTGGACGATCTCCTGATAAGGGCAAGATCCAGAGAACAGTTAGAGGCCGGTGTAGCACTAACCCAAGTAGTGCTGCAACAGCACGGGTGGATTCTGAATTTTCCAAAATCCCAGCTGAGCCCGACGACACGTCTGCTGTTCCTAGGGATGATTCTGGACACAGTTCAGAAAAAGGATTTTCTCCCGGAGGAGAAAGCCAGGGAGTTATCCGAGCTAGTCAGGAACCTCCTAAAACCAGGAAAAGTGTCAGTGCATCAATGCACAAGAGTCCTGGGTAAATGATGGCTTCTTACGAAGCGATTCCATTCGGCAGATTCCACGCAAGAACCTTTTCAGTGGGATCTGCTGGACAAATGGTCCGGATCGCATCTTCAGATGCATCAGCGGATAGCCCCGTCTCCATGGACAAGGGGGTCTCTTCTGTGGTGGTTGCAGAGTGCTCACCTTTTTGGAGGGCCGCAGATTCGGCATTCAGGACTGGGTCCTGGTGACCACGAATGCCAGCCTGAGAGGCTGGGGAGCAGTCACACAGGGAAGAAATTTCCAGGGAGTGTGGTCAAGCCTGGAGACTTCACTTCACATAAATATACTGGAGCTAAGGGCAATTTACAATGCTCTAAGCCTGGCAAGACCTCTGCTTCAGGGTCAGCCGGTGTTGATCCAGTAGGGCAACACCACGGCAGTCGCCCACGTAAACAGACAGGGCGACACAAGAAGCAGGAGGGCAATGGCAGAAGCTGCAAGGATTTTTCACTGGGCAGAAAATCATGTGATAGCACTGTCAGCAGTGTTCATTCCGGGAGTGGACAACTGGGAAGCAGACTTCCTCAGCAGACACGATCACCACCCGGGAGAGTGGGGACTTTATCCAGAAGTCTTCCACATGATTGTGAACCGTTGGGAAAAACCAAAGGTGGACATGATGGCGTCCCGCCTCAACAAAAAACTGGACAGGTATTGCGCCAGGTCAAGAGACCCTCAGGCAATAGCTGTGGACGCGTTGGTAACACCATGGGTGTACCAGTCAATGTATGTGTTCCCCCCTCTGCCTCTCATACCCAAGGTACTGAGAATTATAAGGCGAAGGGGAGTAAGAACGATACTCGTGGCTCCGGATTTGCCAAGAAAGACTTGGTACCCGGAACTTCAAGAGATGCGCACGGAGGATCCGTGCACTCTACCTCTAAACTTACCGCGGCTGCGTTTGACGGCATGGCGGTTGAACGCCGGATCCTGAAGGAGAGGGCTCCGACGGAGGAATTTCAACTGGGTCGATTCCTACATTTCCTGCAAACAGGATTGTCTATGGGCCTCAAATTGGGGTCCATTAAGGTTCAAATTTCGGCCCTGTCGATTTTCTTCCAGAAAGAATTGGCTTCAGTTCCTGAAGTCCAAGCTTTTGTCAAAGGAGTACTACATATACAGCCCCGGTTGTGCCTCCAGTGGCACCGTGGGACCTCAATGTAGTTTGGGATTCCTCAAATCCCATTGGTTTGAGCCACTCAAATCGGTGGATTTGAAATATCTTACATGGAAAGTGACCATGCTACTGGCCCTGGCTTCGGCCAGGAGAGTGTCAGAATTGGCGGCTTTTTCGTACAAAAGCCATATCTGATTTTCCATTGGGACAGGGCAGAACTGCGGACGCGTCCTCAGTTTCTCCCTAAGGTGGTATCAGCGTTTCACCTGAACCAACCTATTGTGGTGCCTACGGCTTCTAGCGACTTGGAGGACTCCAAGTTGTTCGACGTTGTCAGAGCCTTAAAAATATATATATATATATATATTTCAAGGACGGCTGGAGTCAGAAAGTCTGACTCGCTGTTTATACTGTATGCACCCAACAAGCTGGGTGTTCCTGCGTCTAAGCAGACGATTGCTCGTTGGATTTGTAGCAAAATTCAACTTGCGCATTCTGTGGCAGGGCCTGCCACAGCCAAAATCTGTAAATGCCCACTCCACAAGGAAGGTGGGCTCACCTTGGGCGGCTGCCCGAGGGGTCTCGGCATTACAACGCTGCCGAGCAGCTACGTGGTCAGGGGAGAACACGTTTGTAAAATTCTACAAATTTGATACCCTGGCTAAGGAGGACCTGGAGTTCTCTCATTCGGTGCTGCAGAGTCATCCGCACTCTCCCGCCCGTTTGGGAGCTTTGGTATAATCCCCATGGTCCTGACGGAGTCCCCAGCATCCACTTAGGACGTCAGAGAAAATAAGAATTTACTTACCGATAATTCTATTTCTCGTAGTCCGTAGTGGATGCTGGGCGCCCATCCCAAGTGCGGATTGTCTGCAATACTTGTACATAGTTATTGTTACAAAAATCGGGTTATTATTGTTGGAAGCCATCTTTTCAGAGGCTCCTCTGTTATCATGCTGTTAACTTGGTTCAGATCTCAAGTTGTACAGTGTGATTGGTGTGGCTGGTATGAGTCTTACCCGGGATTCAAAATCCTTCCTTATTGTGTACGCTCGTCCGGGCACAGTATCCTAACTGATGCTTGGAGGAGGGTCATAGGGGGAGGAGCCAGTGCACACCACCTAGTGGTCAAACTTTTAATTTTGTGCCCTGTCTCCTGCGGAGCCGCTATTCCCCATGGTCCTGACGGAGTCCCCAGCATCCACTACGGACTACGAGAAATAGAATTATCGGTAAGTAAATTCTTATTTTTACAATAATAGTACCAGTGCTCCTTGTTTGTATTTCCTTTTGAATTTTTGAGGTATCAGCACATCATTCTCAAGAGCTACAGGATTATTATTGTCTTTTCAGGCATGTTGTACGTGCAATTTTAATAAGTTCTACTTTTAGCAACTGTATTTATTTGTTTCCATTAAAAATCTCAGATCCACGGGGGCCATTCAATTAAATCACTTGCCCAGTTCTGCGTTACCACGTCTTTTCTGTGCACCTATACAACTTTCCGCACTCTGATTGGTGGATACAGTAGCTTCAGCCATGATTATGTACCAATGAGTGTGAAGAGTGAAGACTACCCACTACTTTGATAAATCTCCCTCATGGAATGAAACATCATGCCCCATCTGATGTAATACAGTTGTGGCTAACCTGGCTAAAGCTTTACCTCATACTTTTTTGCAATTCTGGGAAATTAAGAGTCAGAATGATCCAAATAATTATACATTTTGCTGTCTCAGTGATTTGCATTTAACATGAGGTGATATGCACAGTCTTTAACATAGAGCCTTACCTACCGGAATGTCAATTGCTGATAACTAAAAACCAATACTTACAGAGTGAGGAATGTCCACCTTTATTCTTTACAATAATAGAACATATTACATCTGTCCAAATCAATCAGAAATCATTCTTAATTTAACAGTGTAAGAAACGAAGACTGTACGTCCCAGCAAAGAGCTTCCTTGCTTTAAACTAGCAGTGCAGCCCAGGTTGGTTTATGATGTGTAAAAGTTCAGTATTTTCTTAAAAACACATGTGCTTGCTTGCCTGATTTGTATAATCTTGGCTAAGCTAGTGCCTCTTTCATGAGTATGAACACATACCCGTTCATTAAGGTGTCTTAAGTGCCTCAGGTCATGAATCCATAAGTCTAATGCTGGCATTACTTAATGCACAATAAAGATAATTTTTCTGTCTTGTTTGTTAATAATCGTTTGGAAATAGTGTTGGCAATCCCTGCTTGTATCCAGGCCATTGAACCTTTTTGTCTGCCTTGATGTTTGCCTGTTTATTGACCGTGACCTGTACTGGTTGTCACTTTATTGACACTTCTTTTTATTTTTTATTTGACTTTTCTTTTTTTGACAGCAATAATGTCTTGTGTTGCCCTGTTAGCTGAAGGAATTCTGGCCAGTAACCACAGCTGAATGCATTAGACCTGGGAGCAACTGGGTACTGATAAATGCATTTTGTTCTAAAGAAAAGTAGCTTCAATCAATAAGTGAGACCACAACTAGCCTACTATAGCTTTAGCTGCTATCCTCCTGATGCTACTATTAGACATTATATACTAAATGGACTCATAATATACAGTAGATTTCATAAAACTCAGTAGTTCAGAGTCTTTGGATCAAATTCAAGCCTAATATCAGAAGTGGAAGAAAAGGGGTGACAGGAGAAAGTGCAAGGCAAGAGAAATAGTGGTTTGTGAAGGGCACAGGGTAAAGGTGAATGATGAGAGTAAATGACAAAAGGTGGAGGGTCAGAAATAAAATGAGTGATGGGCAGAACAAGAAAAAAGAAGGATGATGAGAGACACACCGGCCTGTGACAACATGGATACATACAGTATTATTGGGGACTGGATGGGCATGGTGAGGTACATACTAATGGGGGGAACTTATACACATAAACACTGCGATTTGGGGGAGGGGGACACGGTGACACACGCAGTGGGGCCTGGAGGGTGGCATGGTGACACAAACACTGGGACATGGGGAGTAGCATGGGGTCACATGTACTCAGGCATGGGGGGGACATGGTGGCACACACACACACACACACACACACACACACACACACACACACTGGGTCTTGGGTGGGGACATGGTGACACACACTAGGGGGGTTTACATGGGCTTGTGGGGGACACATGGTGACACACACATGCACAGGGTCTTGGCGGGGGTGGTCATGGTGACACTCACTGGGTCTGGGGACGGGGACATGGTAACACACATAATGTGGCTTTGGGTGGGAATAGTGACATACTTACACTGGGTCACTAGGGTTGTGGGGGAAATGCTGGCATACACTATTGAGCAGGGAGTGATTACACATAGATTAGCCTGAATTAGGGAGGGAAGACTGCTGTACAGTGATTTAGGAAGCAGGGGCACAGAAGCATTGCAGATCCTGTAACACTCACTGCAGAAGTAGCTTATGACAGTGAGCGCAGCATGTGTAGAGGAGCTGTATGGAAACTAAGACCAGGGTCACCATGGTTGTGGGTTATGAGTGGGGTCGCTTCCATGCCCTCTCCTCCTCCCTTTTTTCCCCCCGTTGTTTCCGCAGCTGCATTTGGGTTAAATGGGGGGCGGGCAGAGCAATCCATTACTTCTGAAGCCTGCTAACTCTCTCCGTTTACACTTGCAGCTTCTGCTCCGCCCACACCACTCCCCCTCATGCAGGCACGGATCACCAAGCTGTTCATGCATACAACAGTTTGATTGATCGGCCTGCATCATGTCTTTCTCCTGCAGCCATTAGGCCAGCAGACAGCTGTAGAGACGGAAAGGGCTGTTTTACACACACCGGTTTTCACTGGATGGCAAAAAGCCGGACAAACTTTGTCCGGCTTTTTGCCATCCGGCGGGGTCTTTCACACACAACAGCTTTGAGCCGTTTTTAATGCTGTGCGCATGCACAGCAGCAGGACCGCTTGAAAGAAAAAATGTTGTGTGTGAAAGCTCCCATTCACACACACGGTTCACTGCATACAAGGACGTCACGGCGCCGTCCCGGCAGCCGGACCTTTCAATGGATATTACCGGCTGAAAGCCGGCAGCCGTCCCGGGGCCGTGCCGTGTGAACTGACACATTACTCTTCATGTGTCTCTGCGGGATGGCCACGGCAAAAAGCTGGCCGGTATTTTGCCGGGCAGCACTATCGGGTCATTCACACACACGGTTCACTGCCTACAAGGACGTCACGGCCCCGGCCCGGCAGCCGGACCTTTCAGTAGATATTTCCGGCTGAAAGCCGGCAGCCGTCCCGGGGCCGTGCCGTGTGAACTGACACATTACTCTTCATGTGTCTCTGCGGGATGGCCACGGCAAAAAGCTGGCCGGTATTTTGCCGGGCAGCACTATCGGGTCATTCACACACACGGTTCACTGCCTACAAGGACGTCACGGCCCCGGCCCGGCAGCCGGACCTTTCAGTAGATATTTCCGGCTGAAAGCCGGCAGCCGTCCCGGGGCCGTGCCGTGTGAACTGACACATTACTCTTCATGTGTCTCTGCGGGATGGCCACGGCAAAAAGCTGGCCGGTATTTTGCCGGGCAGCGCTACTGGGCCAGTGTGAAACAGCCCAAAGACTACACATCCTGGCTGCGGCAGTGCACTACCCCTGTAAGTGTGCTGCGGCACAACAGGTTGCCAGAGAACACACTTTGAGAACCGCTGAACTAGGCAATAGGCACAAAACACAGGATGTAAACGTGTCATCTATGATAATCTACAGTGCTTTTTTCTATATAAAAACTAAATAAATTACACATGCATTGAAAAAAATGTGCACGTGCACACCTGAAATGTTGAAGTTCCCATGGCCATGTAACGGTCTCCCTAGTCTTTTATCACTGGTGTGGTTGCATCAAATGCAATCATACCAAACTGAATGTTTCATGTCATGGTGTCATCTGATGCATCCGTGTCAGAAATGTCCACCAGTGGCTGCTGGAAGGTAACCTTACAGCAGCCACCGGACTCTACATACACAGCTTCTCTGTTATCTAGGAACGATGTCCCCCCGGACGAAAGTTGTAAAAACTGAAACACTGAAAACTATATGAAGGTTTCCTGACCCATGATTTCTAAATATTATGGGGGCCATTCCAAGTTGATCGCTCGATGCAGATTTTCGCAGCGCAGCGATCAGGTAAAAAAATGGCAAAACCGTGCATGCGTATGCACCGCAATGCTCAGGCGCGTCGTGCGGGTACAAAGAGGATCAGTGCTGGGCAATTAATTTAACGAAAATTCCATTCGCACAGCCGAACGCAAGGTGATTGACAGAAAGAGGGCGTTAATAGGTGTCAACTGACCGTTTTCTGGGAGTGTTTGGGAAAACGCAGGTGTGTCCAGGCATTTGCAGGGCGGGTGTATGACGTCAATTCCGTCACCAAAAAGACTGAAGTGAACGCAAGGGCTGAGTAAGTCCAGAGCTACTCTGAAACTGCACAAAATGTTTTTGCAGAGCTCAGCTACACACGCGTTTGCACACTTGCAAAGCGAAAATACACTCCCCCATGGGCGGCGACTATGCGTTTGCACGGCTGCTAAAAGTAGCAAGTGATCAACTCGGAATGACCCCCCTATATGTGAGTGCCGCCGCTGTTCTATGACATATATATATATATATATATATATATATATATATAGGATTGTTGGAAGAAGGCGGCACTCAAGCAGGCTTTTGATGAGAAAAAGTTTAGGTCATTTATTTAGACCAAATAGGCCGACATGTTTCGGGGTGAACCCCCGTCCTCAGTGACTTGCTGTATTTGGCCCTGAGGACGGGGGTTCACCCTGAAACATGTTGGCCTATTTGGTCTAAATAAATGACCTAAACTTTTTCTCATCAAAAGCCTGTTTGAGTGCCGCCTTCTTCCAACAATCCTATATAGTGGCTATTGTCACCAGGAGGGCACCTCAGCAATTTTAACACTAAGGTACAAGGGAGTGCCGGGCTTACTCGCTATTCATCTATATATATATATATATATATATATATATATATATTAGTGATGAGCGGGTTCGGTTTCCGAGAAACCGAACCCCCCCGAACTTTACCCTTTTTACACGGGTCCGAACCATACTCGGATTCTCCCGTATGGCTCGGCTAACCCGAGCGCGCCCGAACGTCATCATCCCGCTGTCGGATTCTCGCGAGATTCGGATTCTAAATAAGCAGCCGCGCGTCGCCGCCATTTTCACACGTGCATTGAGATTGATAGGGAGAGGACGTGGCTGGCGTCCTCTCCGTTTATATAGTTATAGTTAGTTGATCTGATTGCTACTGCTTAGCTTATTGTGGGGAGGATTGGGGAGCAGCTGTTAGGAGGAGTACAGTGCAGAGTTTTGCTAGTTTTTTTTTATCCGTTCTCTGCCTGAAAAAAACGCTCCATACCATATCTGTGCTCAGCCTCAGTGTGCTGCATGATATATCTGACTGTGCTGAGTGCTCACACTGCTTAATTGTGGGGGAGACTGGGGAGCAGCTATAGCAGGAGTACAGTGCACAGTTTTGCTGACAGTGACCACCAGTATACGTTTGTCTGCCTGAAAAACACTCCTGTGGTGTCTTTTTTTCTTTATACTATAAGTATAAACGCAGTCTGCTGACAGTGTCCACCAGGTCCATTATACTGTATATAGCAGTACGGTAGGCCACTGCTGTACCTACCTCTGTGTCTTCAGTCACTCGTCGTCATACATAAAGTATACTATCCATCCATCTACATTGTATACCTGTGGTGTCTTTTTTTCTTTATACTATAAACGCAGTCTGCTGACAGTGTCCACCAGGTCCATTATACTGTATATAGCAGTACGGTAGGCCACTGCTGTACCTACCTCTGTGTCTTCAGTCACTCGTCATCATACATAAAGTATACTATCCATCCATCTACATTGTATACCTGTGGTGTCTTTTTTTCTTTATACTATAAACGCAGTCTGCTGACAGTGTCCACCAGGTCCATTATACTGTATATAGCAGTACGGTAGGCCACTGCTGTACCTACCTCTGTGTCTTCAGTCACTCGTCGTCATACACAAAGTATACTATCCATCCATCTACATTGTATACCTGTGGTGTCTTTTTTTCTTTATACTATAAACGCAGTCTGCTGACAGTGTCCACCAGGTCCATTATACTGTATATAGCAGTACGGTAGGCCACTGCTGTACCTACCTCTGTGTCTTCAGTCACTCGTCGTCATACATAAAGTATACTATCCATCCATCTACATTGTATACCTGTGGTGTCTTTTTTTCTTTATACTATAAACACAGTCTGCTGACAGTGTCCACCAGGTCCATTATACTGTATATAGCAGTACGGTAGGCCACTGCTGTACCCAACTCTGTGTATTCAGTCACTCGTCGTCATACATAAAGTATACTATCCATCCATCTACATTGTATACCTGTGGTGCCTTTTAGTTGTGCGCATTAAAATATGGAGAACAAAAATGTGGAGGTTAAAAAAATAGGGAAAGATCAAGATCCACTTCCACCTCGTGCTGAAGCTGCTGCCACTAGTCATGGCCGAGATGATGAAATGCCATCAACGTCGTCTGCCAAGGCCGATGCCCAATGTCATAGTACAGAGATGTAAAATCCAAAACACAAAAGATCAGTAAAAAAATGACCCAAAAATCAAAATTAAAAGCGTCTGAGGAGAAGCGTAAACTTGCCAATATGCCATTTACGACACGGAGTGGCAAGGAACGGCTGAGGCCCTGGCCTATGTTCATGGCTAGTGGTTCAGCTTCACATGAGGATGGAAGCACTCCTCCTCTCGCTAGAAAAAAGAAAAGACTTAAGATGGCAAAAGCACAGCAAAGAACTGTGCGTTCTTCGAAATCACAAATCCCCAAGGAGAGTCCAATTGTGTCGGTTGCGATGCCTGACCTTCCCAACACTGGACGGGAAGAGCTTGCACCTTCCACCATTTGCAAGCCCCCTGCAAGTGCTGGAAGGAGCACCCGCCGTCCAGTTCCTGATAGTCAAATTGAAGATGTCAATGTTGAAGTACACCAGGATGAGGATATGGGTGTTGCTGGCGCTGGGGAGGAAATTGACAAGGAGGATTCTGATGGTGAGGTGGTTTGTTTAAGTCAGGCACCCGGGGATACACCTGTTGTCCGTGGGACGAATATGGCCATTGACATGCCTGGTCAAAATACAAAAAAAATCAGCTCTTCGGTGTGGAATTATTTCATCAGAAATGCGGACAACAGGTGTCAAGCCGTGTGTTGCCTTTGTCAAGCTGTAATAAGTAGGGGTAAGGACGTTAACCACCTCGGAACATCCTCCCTTATACGTCACCTGCAGCGCATTCATCATAAGTCAGTGACAAGTTCAAAAACTTTGGGTGACAGCGGAAGCAGTCCACTGACCACTAAATCCCTTCCTCTTGTAACCAAGCTCCTGCAAACCACACCACCAACTCCCTCAGTGTCAATTTCCTCCTTACCCAGGAAAGCCAATAGTCCTGCAGGCCATGTCACTGGCAAGTCTGACGAGTCCTCTCCTGCCTGGGATTCCTCCGATGCATCCTTGAGTGTAACGCCTACTGCTGCTGGCGCTGCTGTTGTTGCTGCTGGGAGTCGATCGTCATCCCAGAGGGGAAGTCGGAAGACCACTTGTACTACTTCCAGTAAGCAATTGACTGTCCAACAGTCCTTTGCGAGGAAGATGAAATATCACAGCAGTCATCCTGCTGCAAAGCGGATAACTGAGGCCTTGGCAGCCTGGGCGGTGAGAAACGTGGTTCCGGTATCCATCGTTAATTCAGAGCCAACTGGAGACTTGATTGAGGTACTGTGTCCCCGGTACCAAATACCATCTAGGTTCCATTTCTCTAGGCAGGCGATACCGAAAATGTACACAGACCTCAGAAAAAGAGTCACCAGTGTCCTAAAAAATGCAGTTGTACCCAATGTCCACTTAACCACGGACATGTGGACAAGTGGAGCAGGGCAGACTCAGGACTACATGACTGTGACAGCCCACTGGGTAGATGTATTGCCTCCCGCTGCAAGAACAGCAGCGGCAGCACCAGTAGCAGCATCTCGCAAACGCCAACTCGTTCCTAGGCAGGCTGCGCTTTGTATCACCGCTTTCCAGAATACGCACACAGCTGAAAACCTCTTACGGCAACTGAGGAAGATCATCGCAGAATGGCTTACCCCAATTGGACTCTCCTGGGGATTTGTGGCATCGGACAATGCCAGCAATATTGTGCGTGCATTACATCTGGGCAAATTCCAGCACGTCCCATGTTTTGCACATACCTTGAATTTGGTGGTGCAGAATTATTTAAAAAACGACAGGGGCGTGCAAGAGATGCTGTCGGTGGCCAGAAGAATTGCGGGCCACTTTCGGCGTACAGGCACCGCGTACAGAAGACTGGAGCACCACCAAAAACACCTGAACCTGCCCTGCCATCATCTGAAGCAAGAGGTGGTAACGAGGTGGAATTCAACCCTCTATATACTTCTGAGGATGGAGGAGCAGCAAAAGGCCATTCAAGCCTATACATCTGGCCACGATATAGGCAAAGGAGGTGGAATGCACCTGACTCAAGCGCAGTGGAGTATGATTTCAACGTTGTGCAAGGTTCTGCAACCTTTTGAACTTGCCACACGTGAAGTCAGTTCAGACACTGCCAGCCTGAGTCAGGTCATTCCCCTCATCAGGCTTTTGCAGAAGAAGCTGGAGACATTGAAGGAGGAGCTAAAACAGAGCGATTCCGCTAGGCATGTGGGACTTGTGGATGGAGCCCTTCATTCGCTTAACCAGTATTCACGGGTGGTCAATCTGTTGAAATCAGAGCACTACATTTTGGCCACCGTGCTCGATCCTAGATTTAAAACCTACGTTGTATCTCTCTTTCCGGCAGACTTGTGTCTGCAGAGGTTCAAAGACCTGCTGGTGAGAAAATTGTCAAGTCAAGCGGAACGTGACCCGTCAACATCTCCTCCTTCACATTCTCCTGCAACTGGGGGTGCGAGGAAAAGGCTACGAATTCCGAGCCCACCCGCTGGCGGTGATGCAGGGCACTCTGGAGTGAGTGCTGACATCTGGTCCGGACTGAAGGACCTGACAACGATTACGGACATGTCGTCTACTGTCACTGCATATGATTCTCTCACCATTGAAAGAATGGTGGAGGATTATATGAGTGTCCGCATCCAAGTAGGCACGTCAGACAGTCCGTACGTATACTGGCAGGAAAAAGAGGCAATTTGGAGGCCCTTGCACAAACTGGCTTTATTCTACCTAAGTTGCCCTCCCTCCGGTGTGTACTCCGAAAGAGTGTTTAGTGCCGCCGCTCACCTTGTCAGCAATCGGCGTACGAGGTTACTTCCAGAAAATGTGGAGAAGATGATGTTCATTAAAATGAATTATAATCAATTCCTCCGTGGAGACATTCACCAGCAGCAATTGCCTCCAGAAAGTACACGGGGACCTGAGATGGTGGATTCCAGTGGGGACGGATTAATAATCTGTGAGGAGGGGGATGTACACAGTGAAAGGGGTGATGAATCGGACGATGATGATGAGGTGGACATCTTGCCTCTGTAGAGCCAGTTTGTGCAAGGAGAGATTGATTGCTTCTTTTTTGGTGGGGGCCCAAACCAACCAGTCATTTCAGTCACAGTCGTGTGGCAGACCCTGTCGCTGAAATGATGGGTTCGTTAAAATGTGCATGTCCTGTTTATACAACATAAGGGTGGGTGGGAGGGCCCAAGGACAATTCCATCTAGCACCTCTTTTTTCTTTCATTTTTCTTTGCGTCATGTGCTGTTTGGGGAGTATTTTTTTGAAGGGCCATCCTGTGTGACACTGCAGTGCCACTCCTAGATGGGCCAGGTGTTTGTGTCGGCCACTTGGGTCGCTTATCTTAGTCACACAGCTACCTTATTGCGCCTCTTTTTTTCTTTGCGTCATGTGCTGTTTGGGGAGTATTTTTTTGAAGGGCCATCCTGCGTGACACTGCAGTGCCACTCCTAGATGGGCCAGGTGTTTGTGTCGGCCACTTGGGTCGCTTATCTTAGTCACACAGCTACCTCATTGCGCCTCTCTTTTTCTTTGCGTCATGTGCTGTTTGGGGAGTATTTTTTTCAAGTGCCATCCTGTCTGACACTGCAGTGCCACTCCTAGATGGGCCAGGTGTTTGTGTCGGCCACTTGGGTCGCTTATCTTAGTCACACAGCTAACTCATTGCGCCTCTTTTTTTCTTTGCGTCATGTGCTGTTTGGGGAGTATTTTTTTCTAGTGCCATCCTGTCTGACACTGCAGTGCCACTCCTAGATGGGCCAGGTGTTTGTATCGGCTCCTTGGGTCGTTTAGCTTAGTCACACAGCTACCTCATTGCGCCTCTTTTTTTTCTTTGCGTCATGTGCTGTTTGGGGAGTATTTTTTTCAAGTGCCATCCAGTCTGACACTGCAGTGCCACTCCTAGATGGGCCAGGTGTTTGTGTCGGCCACTTGGGTCGCTTATCTTAGTCACACAGCTACCTCATTGCGCCTCTTTTTTTCTTTGCGTCATGTGCTGTTTGGGGAGTATTTTTTTCAAGTGCCATCCTGTCTGACACTGCAGTGCCACTCCTAGATGGGCCAGGTGTTTGTGTCGGCCACTTGGGTCGCTTATCTTAGTCACACAGCTACCTCATTGCGCCTCTTTTTTTCTTTGCATCATGTGCTGTTTGGGGAGTATTTTTTTGAAGGGCCATCCTGCGTGACACTGCAGTGCCACTCCTAGATGGGCCAGGTGTTTGTGTCGGCCACTTGGGTCGCTTATCTAGGTCACACAGCTACCTCATTGCGCCTCTTTTTTTCTTTGCGTCATGTGCTGTTTGGGGAGTATTTTTTTGAAGGGCCATCCTGCGTGACACTGCAGTGCCACTCCTAGATGGGCCAGGTGTTTGTGTTGGCCACTTGGGTCGCTTATCTTAGTCACACAGCTACCTCATTGCGCCTCTTTTTTTCTTTGCGTCATGTGCTGTTTGGGGAGTATTTTTTTGAAGGGCCATCCTGCGTGACACTGCATGCCACTCCTAGATGGGCCAGGTGTTTGTGTCGGCCACTTGGGTCGCTTATCTTACTCACACAGCTACCTCATTGCGCCTCTTTTTTCTTTGCGTCATGTGCTGTTTGGGGAGTATTTTTTTCAAGTGCCTTCCTGTCTGACACTGCAGTGCCACTCCTAGATGGGCCAGGTGTTTGTGTCGGCCACTTGGGTCGCTTATCTTAGTCACACAGCTACCTCATTGCGCCTCTTTTTTTCTTTGCATCATGTGCTGTTTGGGGAGTATTTTTTTGAAGGGCCATCCTGCGTGACACTGCAGTGCCACTCCTAGATGGGCCAGGTGTTTGTGTCAGCCACTTGGGTCGCTAAGCTTAGTCACACAGCTACCTCGGTGCAAATTTTAGGACTAAAAATAATATTGTGAGGTGTGAGGTGTTCAGAATAGACTGAAAATGAGTGGAAATTATGGTTATTGAGGTTAATAATACTATGGGATCAAAATGACCCCCAAATTCTATGATTTAAGCTGTTTTTTAGGGTTTTTTGAAAAAAACACCCGAATCCAAAACACACCCGAATCCGACAAAAAAATTTCGGTGAGGTTTTGCCAAAACGTGTTCGAACCCAAAACACGGCCGCGGAACCGAACCCAAAACCAAAACACAGAACCCGAAAAAATTCCGGTGCACATCACTAATATATATATATATATATATATATATAAAGTTCGAACAGATCGGCAATCTCATTCAAAATATCCAACATGCCAGGGTGCCAGTAATGGTAGTGGATACAGATACGAATCAGCGCCACTCCATGGACTACCAAAAAGAATCACTTCGACAACAATGACGTGTGCAACGTTTCGGGGTCCTTTATTCCCCGTCGTCAGGCAGCATACATATGTATGCTGCCTGACGACGGGGAATAAAGGACCCTGAAACGTTGCACAAGTCATTTATACCTATATATAAACCCGAATAAAGGACCCCAAAACGTTACACAAGTCATTTATACCTATATATACCTGTATATATAAATGCAAAAAGTATTTGCTATGTATGTGCAATACTAACCCCTAGTTTTTAATAATTGTTTTTTTCATACTGTGTATGGTATACTGTGATGCTCACTTTGTCTTTTTTTTTTGCAAGCTGTATTGTAAAAAATCACAACAATTCGTGGGACCATGTGGAGGGGCAGAGCTAAAACAAAAACAACGCAATTTGCAGTATGATAAACCTGCCCCCTCAGTACAGGCCGGCGATTTCCAGTATTATCCCCCCATCCTGAAATCTGCTCACGTTTCCGTGGATGCGGGAGACTATCTGAAAAATCAGGAGCCTCCAGCAACTTCTGAGAAAGTAGGCAAGTATGGTGGTATTGTGTAGTTTTGCCTAGGGCACCTAGTTTTCTTATATATTCCATGTACATGTTGGTGGCACAGTAAACTGTTTAAGTGGGATATTTTCAGACAAAGGTCAGGGCCGTCTATTCACAAGGGCTCAATGGGCAGTTGCCCAGCGGCATTAGGAGTATAAAGGCCCTCGCCAGGCTGATAGCTGAGGGTCTCCTTTTTTCCACGGGTACCAGATTTTTTAATATCGGCCCTGGGGGAACCGGAGATACCTGACTTCAAAACAGTGGTCTCCATCTGAGCCTGTCAATTGCTTTTCCCAGCTAGATATCTGGGGTTCTGTCTGACTTAGAGTTTTTCTGAGGGTATACTCCAAAATCTGTGAATCTCCTCTTTTGGTGGACACTGGCAGCTTGTTTCTACTATGCCCGAGATATCAGCCTTCAAGCAGCTGGTCCCTGCTCCAGCTCCACACACCTGGTATGCAATTTTATATTTTCTCCTAAACTCTGATCCCCAAGTCCCCAGTACCTCCTGAAAGATTGGACTCTTGTTTTTATACCATTTATCTCTAGCTGGAACTGAAGATATCTACAGTCAAGCAAGCTGCCCTCCCACCGGAAAATGGCGACTATTAAGCCCACTCCACTATCCACCCAACCAATGCGTATTAAACACCCTCTACCACCCTGGAAGTGTCATCACCCAAATGGGCTGGTAATCAAGTTGGAAGTAGATACACTTTGTGGTGTTATAGTTGAGTTGTGCACCCTGGGCCGTATCTGCCTACAATGCATGTTATTGGTTGCTATTGTACATTGCGGATTTTGCTGATTCTGTCCGTCCTTTCTTTACCACCTAACTTACCCTTAAATATATATTTCACTAGCTGAATAACTGTGCTTTCAAGTATTTCTGTGCATATAACTTTAATTTTGAAGTACTTCCTGGTAAACTAATTAGACTTACAACAGGACATGCTCCGCCCACCGCTGCCAATCTTCGTCAGGCCGCACCTCCAGGCAGGCCTTCCCTGGATTGATGGTGTCAAAAGGCTGGCACTATGGAGAATAATCCGCCTCCTTCTCTGCCCTGTCCCGCCTCTGATGCTGTCCTGCTCAGTGCTGTAAATGCTGGGATGATAGGCCAAGCTCTGCCCGCTGTATGTTAAATATGTAAGGTTTTCAGGGATACACTGACTCTATTCCAATGGGCCCTAGGTCTCCTTGGTTAGCTCCTCACTTTCCTTAGGGCTCCTCCTTGAGGTAAAAAGGTAAAGATTTTCGCAAAACACTTAAGGTCACTGGGAGACTTGTCTGTACCCTTTACACAGCAGATTCCATACCTCCCAACTGTCCAGATTTCCGCGGGACAGTCCCTTTTTTTGGTACTGTCTCTCTGTTCCACCCACGAGTCGCAGTGGTGGGGGCAGTTGGGAGGTTCCCTGTTACTCATTGAGTGGCTGCTGCAGCGGTGATGTGGACAGCATCTATTCACGGGAGGCAGAGAGGCTGGGGGCATGGCCAGCATTCCCATGAAGCCATGCCGCCTTTACCTGAGGTCACACCCCTTTTTGAGCAGAAGCGCGCCTTCAGCGCTCAGGAGAGTGACAGGGTCCTGACTTGGACGCTGACAACGTTGAGCGGTATGAGATTGCTGACTATCAAGCTTTCCTTTAATGCATTTAAGAGTCAAAATACCTATGTCTCCTTTACTTCTATTGCTCTCTGAGAGGGTAGGCAATGTTTAGTTCAAATGACAGGTTAACCTCTGATAACTGAGACACTATCCTCTCCTAACTGGAAATAGGTTGATTAAGTACTTATATCTGAAATCTATATATCTAAAATGCAAATACCACTGACTCATCACAAAATCTCCTGAACCATAAGGCTGCAATTCGTCACCAGTGGCAGTTTTAGAGCAGTCCATTATTCAAATAGGGGAGCCACACTCAGCGATGTTTGACAGTGTTTAGGGGTGGCAGTTGATGAGGCTCCCCTATTTGAATAATGGAGTGCTCTGCAACTGCCACTGCAAGGAAGTCCAGGAACAGAGGATTGTGTCCTTCCCCCTCCGTGAATTGGTATCGCCAGCTCCATGCATACTTTATACCCCCGGCTGCGTGGGCTGTCTTAACTCTCCTCTGTTAGGGGGGAATTATGTCACCCCTTTTAACCCCTTTGTGGGTGGAATTTTTAAAAATCCCTTCTGGGTAGGTGCCTATGTCACAAAAGCAAGCTACTGTCCAAATTTCAAGTTCCTAGTCCTTATGGTTCAGGAGATTTTGTGATGAGTCAGTGGTATTTCTCTTTTATAGATAATATAGATTAAATAGATAGATAAATAAATAAATAAATAGCTAACAGTTTTTCTGCCAAATGTATATCTCTGTGTATTTTTTTATTAGCATTATTGTTATTATGAATTGTATTGTTGTTAAGTGATTTGCATACATAACACACGTCATATCTGATAGAAAGTTTCATGCTCTTGATAAGGAGATATAGGGCCTGATTCACAGTTCGGCGCAGGTACTGTGCACCACGCAAATTTCCAATTATCAGGAATCTAAAGCTGCGAAAGGTCCGTTCTGCACATGCTCAGAATGGGTCTTGCGTTGATGGCTGCAGTTCCCTTTTTCCACTGCCTGATTGACAGGCAGCAGCGTTGAGAGGGTGGGTACTAGGCTGAAGGAAGGCTGCATTCCTGAAAATGGGGATGTGATGCCCCCATTTTTTGGGAGGGGAGAGACAGCGGTCTATGTGTCACCACAAAGACTTACTGGCCTCGCAGTCCCCACTTCTTTTGGCCAGCTGCGCAAGCTGAGACTTACTCAGCTGGTTGTCTGCGGGAAACATTGATGGTCCCGATGTAGGATCCCATCTTGCGACGTAGGTTGCAGAGCAGAGATTGCAGCTACAGTATACTGTACATCTTATACTGTAAATTAGAGAGTCTGTTTATTTGTCTGATTGAGATAAACCCCGAAACCACTGAACCGACTGCGATGCAGTTTTCAGCATTGTGTAGGTAATTTTCCCAAGCAGGTTTTAAGCTAAGTATCATCACGATCTGTCATCATACAATATACATTAGATCAGTTATGAGCAGTTTGGACTTAGGAATTCGAGACAGCATGAACTTCTGGTAACTAAGTAAATCCTGGCTTGGATTTTCCCACCATGCTCAGCTTACAAATCAAGGAAAAATTTAATCCTCTGTCTTTACTTATGATTTTTGGATTCTATATAAGGACACCATGTCAGTGACTTGGCGTCATTTCACTTCAGTTATGCTGTTGTGTGCTGCACTGTGCTCTGCTGTGTCGAAATGCTGTATCCAGCGGTTAAACTAGGGGGAACGAGGTGGAACCGAGTTCCAACACCTGTAATGGTAGGGGGAACTAGTTCCACCACCTCCATTTCCCTGCACGGTAATTCCCACAGAAAAACCTGCCCCATCACCTACAATAGATGATGCAGGCGGCGCTAGTATTACTGATGAGCTGCAGCCACTTCCCTCTTCCTTAGGTACTGGTGCCTCCATGGTCCTTCTCCGTTTTCAGGCCACCTCTCCTGGTACTCACACACAGTGGGGTAAATTTACTAAGGTGGGAGATTTTTAGAACTGGTGATGTTGCCCATGGCAACCAATCAGATTCTACTTACCATTTATCTAGCTGCTTCTAGCAGATAATAGATATAATCTGATTGGTTTCTATGGGCAACATCACCAGTTCTAAAAATCTCCCACCTTAGTAAATTTACCCCAGTGTGTCTGTTGGACAGCATTCATCCCCTCCTCAGGTACCAGTTGCTTCCTTTTCCACCACGGTGTATGTGATGTCATGCTGTCACTGCTGCTGAAGTGAAGAGTAGCCATGAGGAGGAACAGGCTCTGTGCATCTTAAAGACAAGATGAGAGGGGGCTGGAGGGACAAGAGAGGGAGGGAAGCTGCTGGAGGGATACAGGGCATGGAGCTGCTGGACTGACAGGCAGAGATGTATATAAGGGGCATGTTTATAAGCATCACTACTGTGGTAATTATGAGTAAGGGCCACTACTATTGAGGGGATTATGTGTAAGGGGCACTATTGTGGGAATTGTGTATAAGGGGCACTACCGTGGGCATTGTATATAAGGGGCACTACTATGTGGCATAACGTGCATACATGTGGAATAAAGGGTACCATTGTGTAGTGTGTGATAAAGGGTACCATTGTTTAGTGCAAAGTGAATAAAAGGCACTACTGAGTGACATAACCTGAATAAAGGGCACTACTATGTGGTGTAATATAAATCGGGTCACTACATGCAGTGTAATGTGAATAAGATTGTGCTACTGTGTGGTGTCATTTGAATTGGTGGTACTATTGTGTGACCACGCTGCTTCTTTGAGAGATCAATGCCCCCTTAGAAAGTATGGGAAGTAGGGAACTAATTTATAGTTTGCAGGGAGGTGCTGGAAACACTAGCACTGGCCCTGGCTCCACTTAATGCAAGGGGTGGTGGTGCTGGGGGGGTAGGTGGAAGGGAAAATGAGTTCCACCACCTCTCCAGGACCACTTTAAGCCCTGGCTGTTTCCATCCACAAGCTGTGCTGTCATTGTGTCCATCCACAAGCTGTGCTGTCATTGTGTCCATCCACAAGCTGTGCTGTCAGGGAGGCATTCAATATGCCGACTGTGGGATCCCAGCGCTCAGCATACTGGAGCGGGGATCCTGACAACTATTCTCCCTCTTGGGGTGTCAATGACACACCTGGATGGAGAATAAATAGCGTGGCGAGCATAGCAAGCCTGCAAGGGGCTCTTTTGTGCTCACCCCGCTGCCGGCACACCGGCGGTTGGGATCCCGGCGCCGGTATGCTGGGCGCCAGGATCCCGACAGCTGGCATAACGTAGTACACCCGGGCTGTCACTGTGTCCATCCACAAGATGTGCTGTCACTGTGTCCATCAAGTAGCTATATTGTGTCCAGTCCCCATATTCTAATTATTTCTGTCACACAGTGGTGCTGCTCTGACTCCGCATGCCATACTACATTCACATATAAGCAGTGTGACTTCACTTGGTCGTGACAGTGCTGTGGGAAAAAAGGGTGCCCAAGCGTAGACGGGTACAGCAGCTAGTTATAAATAAAATCAACATATGTGTGCCATATTTATAACTAATAATTTTGCCTCCTTAATCATTATGATTGATAATACAGGTATTGCCCAAACTTTTATTTTTAAAAATAATAATTTTGCTCCCATTTTATGTAATTATTTTATAGACCTTCTTTTCAATTATTATTTTCTGAGGTATAGTGGGTATTGTTGGAGAATAGCACTCTGCGCTGTGGGTACTATAAGCTACCAGGATCCTGTACTGCTGGTGTAGCATCACAAAACGGCCAGCGAAAATGCACTCCTGCGCATGCATGGCTTGTCACAGATGTGTACCAGTTCCGCCCTAGATTGAGGAAAAGCATTCTCCTGAGTGTATTTCCTGTGCGGAGAGTGCGAGCAACATACAAGTACACTGTGTCTTCAATTCTGGGTAGTAGATCCATATTACATACTCCACTGCCACCACTAGCGTGCTACTATATTTAAGCACCAGCTGCATACATTGGGCCTAATTCAGAGCATACTTGCCTACCTGACCGTCTCCATGAGGGAGAAAATGCTCTGTTCCTGGACTTTCCTGGTAATGTATGATTGCCATCACCTGTGGTGAGCTAGTTAATTGATAAGAAAGGTGTTTCACCACAGGTGATGGCAATCATACATTAGCAGGAAAGTCCAGGAACAGAGCATTTTCTCCCTCATGGAGAGGGTCATGTAGGCAAGTATGATTCAGAGTTGATTGCAGCAACATATTTGTTAGCAGTTGGGCAAAACCATGTGTATTGCATGGCGGCAGATATAACATGTGCAGAGAGAGTTAGATTTGGGTGGGGTGTGTTCAAACTGAAACCTAAATTGCAGTGTAAAAATAAAGGAGCCAGTATTTACCTTGCACAGAAACAATATAACCCACCCAAATCTAACTCTCACTGCACATGTTACATCTGCCCCCCCCCCCCCCCCCCCCCTGCAGTGCACATAGTTTTGCCCAACTGCTAACAAATTTGCTGCTGCAATCAACTCTGAATTATCACCATTGTACAGTATAGCGGTTCAAAGATCTCCATAAACCTTTGTATATGCATGCATGTTCCTGTGATTTGATCCTGTGTTACCATGCAACTTGTTCTTGCCTTAACCAAAACCTGTGTTAAGTCATTAATCGTGTGTACTGACCTCCATAACACACCTCTTGTACCTATATAAAAACCTATAGGTTCTGTCAATAGGTCTTATATTTACCTTTCTTGGTCTTTTTTCCTAGTTCAAGTGAGTAATATTAAACGAAAACATAACAATCAAGCTCTATAAATGCAAATAGGTTAAAATGGCAGCAAATGAGGAGTGGTCATCCATTATGAATAATGTTGAGACTGCACCTGACTGGCTGGGTTTATCATAAAAGGCTGTTGATTTCTGGGAGTAAAACCAGGCATAAATCACCTCCAAATCACCTGTGCAGTATATGTGGTGATTTGAAGGCCATAATTACTGTTGGTTTGCAGCAACTATACAACTTGCTGCCATATTATAGTCTAATACATTTTCCATAAAGTGTTGATTTATAGCAGTTACAAATCAATATATTAATTATAACATTCTGTAAACCCACAACCTTTCCCATACTTGCCTACCTGACCCTCTCCGTGAGGGAGAAAATACTCTGTTCCTGGACTTTCCTGGTAATGTATGATTGCCATCACCTGTGGTGAGCTAGTTAATTGATAAGAAAGGTGTTTCACCACAGGTGATGGCAATCATACATTACCAGGAAAGTCCAGGAACAGAGCATTTTCTCCCTCATGGAGAGGGTCAGGTAGGCAAGTATGACCTTTCCCCTTATACCATAAAGTTGTGCTCGGTCACAGTGTGGCCATAATTTATTCACCAGATCAGTGGTTATCAACTTTAACCCTCAAGTTATCCAAAGAGATTATGGGGCAGATGTATTAACCTGGATAAGGCATAAGGAAGTGATAAACCAGTGATACATGCAAGGTGATACATGCACCAGCCAATCAGCTCCTAACAGTTAATTTACATATTGGAGCTGATTGGCTTGTGCATGTATCACCTTGCATTTATCACTGGTTTATCATTTCCTTATGCCTTATCCAGGTTAATACATCTGCCCCAATATTTAGCAGATTTCTGTATGGAAGAAGGTGGGTTAATTACTGACCTAGTAAAATAAATTGGGTATGGTTAAAGAAATCCACATAACATGACTTGTAGTCAGAGGCGTATCTAGCACGGGGCGAGCAGGGCACGTGCCCTGGGCGCCGTGGAAGCCCCAACAGAGGGGGCGCCACCGGCACTGCCCGCTCACCCCATGCGACAGGGATTCCGCCGGCGCTACCTGCGGCGCTCTCCCTGTCTCCCCGGCTGCTGTGCCTGTCAAACTGGACAGGCAGCGGCAGCCAGGAGCCTCCCCTCATCCCCCCCCCTCCTCCCTGCACATTGTACTGTACGCGATCGCGCGTGCGCGCGACCGCGACCTCGGAGGTGCGCTCGTGCGCGGCCTTAACAGGTGAGCGGGCTTTACAATTATGTTTATATTTTTTTTCTGTCGGGAGAGGGGGGTGCGGGACAATGTGTGTGTGTTTATTGTGTGTGAGTGTGTGTTAATTGTGTGAGTGTGTGACAGTGTGAGTGTGTTAATTGTGTGTGTGAGTGGGACAGTCTGAATGTGTGTTAATTGTGTGTGTGTGGGACAGTGTGAATGTGTGTTAATTGTGTGGGTGTGTTAATTGTGTGTGTGGGACAGTGTGAGTGTGTGTTAATTGTGTGAGTGTGTTAATTGTGTGTGTGGTACAGTGTGAGTGTGTTAATTGTTTGTGTGTGTGGGACAGTGTGAATGTGTGCTAATTGTGTGGTTGTGTTAATTGTGTATGTGTGTGGGACAGTGTGAGTGTGTGTTAATTGTGTGTGTGTGGGACAGTGTGCGTGTGTGTTATTTGTGTGTGTGGGACAGTGTGCGTGCGTGTGTGTTATTTGTGTGTGTGTGTGGGACAGTGTGTGTGTGTGTTAAGTGTGTGTGTGTGTGTGTGTGGGACAGTGTGCGTGTGTGTTAATTGTGTGTGTGTGTTAATTGTCCCGGCGGTTATTGGCGTCTGTAGTGCGCGCCCCGTCCTCCTCCGCTGCCGCTGACAGGAGCGGCGGTGTGCGGCTCTCCCCCTCCTCCGCCGGCTCCATCCTCCCGTCGTGGCCCTGCAGTGTGTGGTCTCCCCAGCAGCAGCAGGTTAGTCTCTCTCCCCCCCCCCCTCCTCCTCCTCCCCCCCCTCTCTCTCTCTCTCTCTCCTCCTGTGGATTAAAGTTTGTAAGTATCATTTTTATTTTTAGATGTACCCCTATTGAATTCTACTGGACAAGTGGACGTGATCGGCGTGGGATGTAGGTAAGTAATCTGTCTCTCATTTTTACAGGTACCCCTATTGGATTCTACTGGACAAGTGGACGTGACCGGCGTGGGATGTAGGTAAGTAATCTGTCTCTCATTTTTACAGATTCCCCTACTGGATTCTACTGGACAAGTCGACGTGACCGGCGTGGGATGTAGGTACGTAATCTATCTCTCATTTTTACAGATTCCCCTACTGGATTCTACTGGACAAGTGGACGTGACCGGCGTGGGATGTAGGTAAGTAATCTGTCTCTCATTTTTACAGGTACCCCTATTGGATTCTACTGGACAAGTGGACGTGACCGGCGTGGGATTTAGGTAAGTAATCTGTCTCTCATTTTTACAGATTCCCCTATTGGATTCTACTGGACAAGTGGACGTGACCGGCGTGGGATGTAGGTAAGTAATGTGTCTCTCATTTTTACAGCTACCCCTATTGGATTCTACTGGACAAGTGGACGTGACTGACCGGCGTGGGATATAGGTAAGTATGTGTGAGTGTGTCAGTGTGTTTTAATAAATTTTTACTGTCACGGTGTGTGAGTTGTGTTTTTATTTGGGTATTTTTTCTGTTGTAGAACTACAGGTACCAGCGGGCCCGTTATTTCCCTGCATGTTGGTACTTGAGGTTCTCCAAGTACCAGCAAGCGGGGGAGGCTTTCTGGGCCTTGTAGTTCCACAACAAAAAACAATATTCTTTTTTTACTTACATGGCTATCAGCCTCCCATCCACAGCCCACGGATGGGGGGGACAGCCTCGGGCTTCACCCCTGGCCCTTGGGTGCCTGGAGGGGGGGTGACCCCTTGATTTAAGGGGTCCCCACTCCTCCAGGGAACCCCGGCCAGTGGTGACTAGTTGGGGGGGTAATGCCACGGCCGCAGGGACCTACATAAATGTGTCCCCCGGCTGTGGCATTATGTCCCTGGCTAGTGGAGCCCGGTGCTGGTTTTAAAAATACGGGGGGATCCCTACATCTTTTGTCCCCCGTATTTTTGGAACCAGGACCGGACTAAGAGCCCGATGCTGGTTGTCTAAATACGGGGAACCCCTGTCCAATTTTTCCCCAGTATTTAAACAACCAGGACCGGCTCAAAGAGCCCGAGGCTGGTTATACTTAGGAGGGGGGACATCACGCAGTTTTTTTTTTACATTTTTAACCCATTCAGACCCTTCTCCATTAAGTTAATGGAAGCCCTGGACAACAAAATAGCATTCATGTCCTCCTCCCACTCCCTTCCCAGTCCCAAACACAAATTATTATTTTTTTCTATAAAAATGTACAATATATCACAAGTATGATGAGCAGGCATGCAGCGGGCATTGGCGGCTTTGGACTGAGTTGCAAATTAGTGGTGGAGGGCTGGGTCAGTTGATGGTGGGCGAGTTTGTAAGCCATTGGTGGTGGCAGCGGGCATCGGCTCAGAGGCAGTGGCGGGCATTGGCTCGGTGGCGGTAGGGGTCATCGGCAGGATTCAGCAGACATTATGGCTGTAGTGCCTCACCGCACGTCACTGACCTCACCGCACGCCACTGGTGTGTGGGACAGTGTGCGTGTGTGTTAATTGTGTGTGTGGGACAGTGAGTGTGTGTTAATTGTGTGTGTGTGGAACAGTGTCAGTGTGTGTACATTTTTGCAGTCCAGTGTGTGTGTGGGGGAGAGGAAAGTATGAGAATGTGTGTGTGTAGTCTGAGTGGGTGTGTGTAGGATTTGGGGGTGGCCAGTCTGTGTGTGTGTAATCAGTGTGTGTGGGATGTACTAATGGCCATTTACCGAAGAGAGATATGTATTAAACCACGGGCACTGAGATGCCCTTCTCACTCACCATCCAGCTGGGTGGGCGAGCCGGGCGGGTGGAAAGCCAGCAGCAGGGGCAGAATGCCGGATATCAGCAGCCGAGGGTGGGGGCTGTAAGGCACGTGCGGAGCCCAAAGCCGGAGAACAGCAGCATGTTGACCGGCAATAAGCAGCTTCTGCTTCCGCGTTCAACATGCTGCTGATCTCCGGCTTTGGGCTACGCAGGGTTCGGGGGATGGGTGTCCTCTGCCAGTGTACTGCAGCTCCGGGGGTGCGGGCTCCGGAGGCTTTCAGCACTGTTGAATATCCAGCTGCCTCAAGTATGTACAGCCCGCACCCTCTGCTGATGATATCCGGCATGCTGCTGCTGGCTGTCCCCCCGCCCGGCTCGGCCACACAGCTGTATAGTGAGAAGGGCATCTCAGTTCCTGAGGTTTAACACATATGCCTCAGAAAATGGCCTCTGCGGTAAACGATACTAAGGCTTACCGTGACAGTAACAGCGGGGAGGAAGGCGCACATCGGGATCCTGCAGCATGAAACAAGAACCCCTTCGGAGCGCAGCAGACCACACTGAAAAAGGTGCATACCCGGTGCGGTGCTCTGCATCCCGGGTGGTGCCGAAGATGTGGAGTGTCGGAGGTGGCAGAAGCGCCGCAGCTTGGGGTGAGAAACCGCTGCAGCCCTTCCGCTGCTAAACTCTGCAATTAGTCTATTAAGGGGGTGGGCTCCCCTCATCATAGTGCCCCACAGGCCATGTTAATCCTGGGGGTAGGATCCCCTAACTCTATAATGGGAATTTTGGCTCATATCATGTGCTGTAACGTGAATTTTGGCTCATACCGTGTGCTATAATGTGAATTTCGGCTCATACTATGTGGGGTAATGTGAATTTCGGCTCATACCGTGTGCTGTAATGTGAATTTCGGCTCATACCATGTGGGGTAATGTGAATTTTGGCTCATACCATGTGGAGTAATGTGAATTTTGGCTCATACCGTGTGCTATAATGTGAATTTCGGCTCATACCGTGTGCTATAATGTGAATTTCGGCTCATACCGTGTGCTATAATGTGAATTTTGGCTCATACCATGTGGGGTAATGTGAATTTCGGCTCATACTGTGTGCTATAATGTGAATTTCGGCTCATGCCGTGTGGGGTAACGTGAATTTCGGCTCATACTGTGTGCTATAATGTGAATTTCGGCTCATACCGTGTGCTATAATGTGAAAGGGGCACCAGTACTAGATAGTATAAGAGGTCCTACTACACTGAAGGACACGCCCCTTTTGAGTGACCGCGCCCCTTTTCCGGAGCGTGCGCGCCGAAGGCGCGCGCACTCTTTCATTCCGCCTTCAAAAATTCAACTTCGACCACTGCACCTACATCTGTACATACACACCCTGACATCTTTATATGCAGTGACACCGGTGGCGTCTGCACATACTTTCCTTTTGTATTTTTTTTTTTATTATTATCATTTTATTTATTTATTATTTTTATAATTTTTTTTTTATTTTTTTTGGGGGGGGGGGGGGGGGGGGCATTATTGATCTTGCCCTGGGCTCCAAAAACCCTAGTTACGCCTTTGCGTAGTACGTGTGGACAGGAGGTAAGAATCACTGGCCTAGATTATCTTTAAGAATGAGCTGGGCTTTCTTTGTTACATGTATTTTCTGATAGGGGCTGATGCAGGATGTTCACAAGTCAGTTTTGGTGGTGGATCTTGTGATTTACAGCCAGTGTTGCATCTCCACTTGCAGCTGAACAGGCTGATCCGTGTAAAATGGGGTATTTGCTAGAGATGAGCGGGTTCGGTTTCTCTGAATCCGAACCCGCCAGAACTTCATGTTTTTTTTCACGGGTCCGAGCGACTCGGATCTTCCCGCCTTGCTCGGTTAACCCGAGCGCGCCCGAACGTCATCATGACGCTGTCGGATTCTCGCGAGGCTCGGATTCTATCGCGAGACTCGGATTCTATATAAGGAGCCGCGCGTCGCCGCCATTTTCACACGTGCATTGAGATTGATAGGGAGAGGACGTGGCTGGCGTCCTCTCCATTTAGATTATAAGAGACTGAGAGAGATTTACTGGAGCTGACTAGGAGGAGTACTGTTACTGTAGAAGTGTAGAGACTGAGTGGAGAGAGTTTACTAGTGAGGACAGTGCAGTTTACTTTATAATCCGTTCTCTGCCTGAAAAAAGCGATACACAGCACACAGTGACTCAGTCACATACCATATCTGTGTGCACTGCTCAGGCTCAGGCCAGTGTGCTGCATCATCTATTATCTATATATAATATTATATATATCTGTCTGACTGCTCAGCTCACACAGCTTATAATTGTGGGGGAGACTGGGGAGCACTACTGCAGTGCCAGTTATAGGTTATAGCAGGAGCCAGGAGTACATAATATATTATATAGTGAGTGACCACCAGACACACAGTGCAGTTTATTTAATATATCCGTTCTCTGCCTGAAAAAAGCGATACACACAGTGACTCAGTCAGTCACATACCATATGTGTGTGCACTGCTCAGGCTCAGGCCAGTGTGCTGCATCATCTATTATCTATATATAATATTATATATATCTGTCTGACTGCTCAGCTCACACAGCTTATAATTGTGGGGGAGACTGGGGAGCACTACTGCAGTGCCAGTTATAGGTTATAGCAGGAGCCAGGAGTACATAATATATTATATAGTGAGTAACCACCAGACACACAGTGCAGTTTATTTAATATATCCGTTCTCTGCCTGAAAAAAGCGATACACACAGTGACTCAGTCAGTCACATACCATATCTGTGTGCACTGCTCAGGCTCAGGCCAGTGTGCTGCATCATCTATTATCTATATATAATATTATATATATCTGTCTGACTGCTCAGCTCACACAGCTTATAATTGTGGGGGAGACTGGGGAGCACTACTGCAGTGCCAGTTATAGGTTATAGCAGGAGCCAGGAGTACATAATATATTATATAGTGAGTGACCACCAGACACACAGTGCAGTTTATTTAATATATCCGTTCTCTGCCTGAAAAAAGCGATACACACAGTGACTCAGTCAGTCACATACCATATCTGTGTGCACTGCTCAGGCTCAGGCCAGTGTGCTGCATCATCTATTATCTATATATAATATTATATATATCTGTCTGACTGCTCAGCTCACACAGCTTATAATTGTGGGGGAGACTGGGGAGCACTACTGCAGTGCCAGTTATAGGTTATAGCAGGAGCCAGGAGTACATAATATATTATATAGTGAGTGACCACCAGACACACAGTGCAGTTTATTTAATATATCCGTTCTCTGCCTGAAAAAAGCGATACACACAGTGACTCAGTCAGTCACATACCATATCTGTGTGCACTGCTCAGGCTCAGGCAAGTGTGCTGCATCATCTATTATCTATATATAATATTATATATATCTGTCTGACTGCTCAGCTCACACAGCTTATAATTGTGGGGGAGACTGGGGAGCACTACTGCAGTGCCAGTTATAGGTTATAGCAGGAGCCAGGAGTACATAATATATTATATAGTGAGTGACCACCAGACACACAGTGCAGTTTATTTAATATATCCGTTCTCTGCCTGAAAAAAGCGATACACACAGTGACTCAGTCAGTCACATATCATATCTGTGTGCACTGCTCAGGCTCAGGCCAGTGTGCTGCATCATCTATTATCTATATATAATATTATATATATCTGTCTGACTGCTCAGCTCACACAGCTTATAATTGTGGGGGAGACTGGGGAGCACTACTGCAGTGCCAGTTATAGGTTATAGCAGGAGCCAGGAGTACATAATATATTATATAGTGAGTGACCACCAGACACACAGTGCAGTTTATTTAATATATCCGTTCTCTGCCTGAAAAAAGCGATACACACAGTGACTCAGTCAGTCACATACCATATCTGTGTGCACTGCTCAGGCTCAGGCCAGTGTGCTGCATCATCTATTATCTATATATAATATTATATATATCTGTCTGACTGCTCAGCTCACACAGCTTATAATTGTGGGGGAGACTGGGGAGCACTACTGCAGTGCCAGTTATAGGTTATAGCAGGAGCCAGGAGTACATATTATATTAAAATTAAACAGTGCACACTTTTGCTGCAGGAGTGCCACTGCCAGTGTGACTGACCAGTGACCTGACCACACTGACCACCAGTATAGTTAGTAGTATACTTATATTGTGATTGCCTGAAAAAGTTAAACACTCGTCGTGTGACTTCACTTGTGTGTTTTTTTTTTTTTTATTCTATAAAAATAAAACTCATTCTGCTGACAGACAGTGTCCAGCAGGTCCGTCATTATATAATATATAATATATACCTGTCCAGCTGCAGTAGTGATATATATATATTTTTTATATCATTTATCATCCAGTCGCAGCAGACACAGTACGGTAGTTCACGGCTGTGGCTACCTCTGTGTCTCTGCACTCGGCAGGCAGTCCGTCCATAATTGTAATACCACCTAACCGTGGATTTTTTTCATTCTTCTTAATACATACATAGTTACATAGACATCTTCTCTTTATCAACCAGTCTATATTAGCTGCAGACACAGTACAGTACGGTAGTTCACGGCTGTGGCTACCTCTGTGTCTGCACTCGGCAGGCAGTCCGTCCATAATTGTATACCACCTAACCGTGGTTTTTTTTCATTCTTCTTTATACATACATAGTTACATAGACATCTTCTCTTTATCAACCAGTCTATATTAGCTGCAGACACAGTACAGTACGGTAGTTCACGGCTGTGGCTACCTCTGTGTCTGCACTCGGCAGGCAGTCCGTCCATAATTGTATACCACCTAACCGTGGATTTTTTTCAGTCTTCTTTATACATACATAGTTACATAGACATCTTCTCTTTATCAACCAGTCTATATTAGCTGCAGACACAGTACAGTACGGTAGTTCACGGCTGTGGCTACCTCTGTGTCTGCAGTCGGCAGGCAGTCCATAATTGTATACTAGTATCCATCTCCATTGTTTACCTGAGGTGCCTTTTAGTTGTGCCTATTAAAATATGGAGAACAAAAATGTTGAGGTTCCAAAATTAGGGAAAGATCAAGATCCACTTCCACCTCGTGCTGAAGCTGCTGCCACTAGTCATGGCCGAGACGATGAAATGCCAGCAACGTCATCTGCCAAGGCCGATGCCCAATGTCATAGTACAGAGCATGTCAAATCCAAAACACCAAATATCAGAAAAAAAAGGACTCCAAAACCTAAAATAAAATTGTCGGAGGAGAAGCGTAAACTTGCCAATATGCCATTTACCACACGGAGTGGCAAGGAACGGCTGAGGCCCTGGCCTATGTTCATGGCTAGTGGTTCAGCTTCACATGAGGATGGAAGCACTCAGCCTCTCGCTAGAAAAATGAAAAGACTCAAGCTGGCAAAAGCAGCACAGCAAAGAACTGTGCATTCTTCGAAATCCCAAATCCACAAGGAGAGTCCAATTGTGTCGGTTGCGATGCCTGACCTTCCCAACACTGGACGTGAAGAGCATGCGCCTTCCACCATTTGCACGCCCCCTGCAAGTGCTGGAAGGAGCACCCGCAGTCCAGTTCCTGATAGTCAGATTGAAGATGTCAGTGTTGAAGTACACCAGGATGAGGAGGATATGGGTGTTGCTGGCGCTGGGGAGGAAATTGACCAGGAGGATTCTGATGGTGAGGTGGTTTGTTTAAGTCAGGCACCCGGGGAGACACCTGTTGTCCGTGGGAGGAATATGGCCGTTGACATGCCAGGTGAAAATACCAAAAAAATCAGCTCTTCGGTGTGGAGGTATTTCACCAGAAATGCGGACAACAGGTGTCAAGCCGTGTGTTCCCTTTGTCAAGCTGTAATAAGTAGGGGTAAGGACGTTAACCACCTCGGAACATCCTCCCTTATACGTCACCTGCAGCGCATTCATAATAAGTCAGTGACAAGTTCAAAAACTTTGGGTGACAGCGGAAGCAGTCCACTGACCAGTAAATCCCTTCCTCTTGTAACCAAGCTCACGCAAACCACCCCACCAACTCCCTCAGTGTCAATTTCCTCCTTCCCCAGGAATGCCAATAGTCCTGCAGGCCATGTCACTGGCAATTCTGACGAGTCCTCTCCTGCCTGGGATTCCTCCGATGCATCCTTGCGTGTAACGCCTACTGCTGCTGGCGCTGCTGTTGTTGCCGCTGGGAGTCGATGGTCATCCCAGAGGGGAAGTCGTAAGCCCACTTGTACTACTTCCAGTAAGCAATTGACTGTTCAACAGTCCTTTGCGAGGAAGATGAAATATCACAGCAGTCATCCTACTGCAAAGCGGATAACTGAGGCCTTGACAACTATGTTGGTGTTAGACGTGCGTACGGTATCCGCCGTTAGTTCACAGGGAACTAGACAATTTATTGAGGCAGTGTGCCCCCGTTACCAAATACCATCTAGGTTCCACTTCTCTAGGCAGGCGATACCGAGAATGTACACGGACGTCAGAAAAAGACTCACCAGTGTCCTAAAAAATGCAGTTGTACCCAATGTCCACTTAACCACGGACATGTGGACAAGTGGAGCAGGGCAGGGTCAGGACTATATGACTGTGACAGCCCACTGGGTAGATGTATGGACTCCCGCCGCAAGAACAGCAGCGGCGGCACCAGTAGCAGCATCTCGCAAACGCCAACTCTTTCCTAGGCAGGCTACGCTTTGTATCACCGCTTTCCAGAATACGCACACAGCTGAAAACCTCTTACGGCAACTGAGGAAGATCATCGCGGAATGGCTTACCCCAATTGGACTCTCCTGTGGATTTGTGGCATCGGACAACGCCAGCAATATTGTGTGTGCATTAAATATGGGCAAATTCCAGCACGTCCCATGTTTTGCACATACCTTGAATTTGGTGGTGCAGAATTTTTTAAAAAACGACAGGGGCGTGCAAGAGATGCTGTCGGTGGCCAGAAAAATTGCGGGACACTTTCGGCGTACAGGCACCACGTACAGAAGACTGGAGCACCACCAAAAACTACTGAACCTGCCCTGCCATCATCTGAAGCAAGAAGTGGTAACGAGGTGGAATTCAACTCTCTATATGCTTCAGAGGTTGGAGGAGCAGCAAAAGGCCATTCAAGCCTATACAATTGAGCACGATATAGGAGGTGGAATGCACCTGTCTCAAGTGCAGTGGAGAATGATTTCAACGTTGTGCAAGGTTCTGATGCCCTTTGAACTTGCCACACGTGAAGTCAGTTCAGACACTGCCAGCCTGAGTCAGGTCATTCCCCTCATCAGGCTTTTGCAGAAGAAGCTGGAGGCATTGAAGAAGGAGCTAAAAGGGAGCGATTCCGCTAGGCATGTGGGACTTGTGGATGCAGCCCTTAATTCGCTTAACAAGGATTCACGGGTGGTCAATCTGTTGAAATCAGAGCACTACATTTTGGCCACCGTGCTCGATCCTAGATTTAAAGCCTACCTTGGATCTCTCTTTCCGGCAGACACAAGTCTGCTGGGGTTGAAAGACCTGCTGGTGACAAAATTGTCAAGTCAAGCGGAACGCGACCTGTCAACATCTCCTCCTTCACATTCTCCCGCAACTGGGGGTGCGAGGAAAAGGCTCAGAATTCCGAGCCCACCCGCTGGCGGTGATGCAGGGCAGTCTGGAGCGACTGCTGATGCTGACATCTGGTCCGGACTGAAGGACCTGACAACGATTACGGACATGTCGTCTACTGTCACTGCATATGATTCTCTCAACATTGATAGAATGGTGGAGGATTATATGAGTGACCGCATCCAAGTAGGCACGTCACACAGTCCGTACTTATACTGGCAGGAAAAAGAGGCAATTTGGAGGCCCTTGCACAAACTGGCTTTATTCTACCTAAGTTGCCCTCCCACAAGTGTGTACTCCGAAAGAGTGTTTAGTGCCGCCGCTCACCTTGTCAGCAATCGGCGTACGAGGTTACATCCAGAAAATGTGGAGAAGATGATGTTCATTAAAATGAATTATAATCAATTCCTCCGCGGAGACATTGACCAGCAGCAATTGCCTCCACAAAGTACACAGGGAGCTGAGATGGTGGATTCCAGTGGGGACGAATTGATAATCTGTGAGGAGGGGGATGTACACTGTGATATATCGGAGGGTGAAGATGAGGTGGACATCTTGCCTCTGTAGAGCCAGTTTGTGCAAGGAGAGATTAATTGCTTCTTTTTTGGGGGGGGTCCAAACCAACCCGTCATATCAGTCACAGTCGTGTGGCAGACCCTGTCACTGAAATGATGGGTTGGTTAAAGTGTGCATGTCCTGTTTTGTTTATACAACATAAGGGTGGGTGGGAGGGCCCAAGGACAATTCCATCTTGCACCTCTTTTTTCTTTTCTTTTTCTTTGCATCATGTGCTGATTGGGGAGGGTTTTTTGGAAGGGACATCCTGCGTGACACTGCAGTGCCACTCCTAGATGGGCCCGGTGTTTGTGTCGGCCACTAGGGTCGCTAATCTTACTCACACAGCTACCTCATTGCGCCTCTTTTTTTCTTTGCGTCATGTGCTGTTTGGGGAGGGTTTTTTGGAAGGGACATCCTGCGTGACACTGCAGTGCCACTCCTAGATGGGCCCGGTGTTTGTGTCGGCCACTAGGGTCGCTAATCTTACTCACACAGCTACCTCATTGCGCCTCTTTTTTTCTTTGCGTCATGTGCTGTTTGGGGAGGGTTTTTTGGAAGGGACATCCTGCGTGACACTGCAGTGCCACTCCTAGATGGGCCCGGTGTTTGTGTCGGCCACTAGGGTCGCTTATCTTACTCACACAGCGACCTCGGTGCAAATTTTAGGACTAAAAATAATATTGTGAGGTGTGAGGTATTCAGAATAGACTGAAAATGAGTGTAAATTATGGTTTTTGAGGTTAATAATACTTTGGGATCAAAATGACCCCCAAATTCTATGATTTAAGCTGTTTTTTAGTGTTTTTTGAAAAAAACACCCGAATCCAAAACACACCCGAATCCGACAAAAAAAATTCGGTGAGGTTTTGCCAAAACGCGTTCGAACCCAAAACACGGCCGCGGAACCGAACCCAAAACCAAAACACAAAACCCGAAAAATTTCAGGCGCTCATCTCTAGTATTTGCATGTAGACTACGTTGGGAGTATAGACAAATTGCGGGCTATCCTGAGTAGTGCATATGCAGAGACATATTGATTTCAGATGGACAGCACAAACACCCATTCAAAGTATAGGCCAGGGCTGGCAAATGCATGAGCTGCAGATGAACAGGGAAAACTTCTGTAAATAGGGGGTGGTCTTCAGGTTGCCGGCTGTCGGGATCCCGGCGCACAGTATACCGGGGGAGAAAAAATAGCGTAGCACCCCACCGTGCCCGCAGCGTGGCGAGCGCAGCAAGCACGCAAGGGGCTAATTTGCGCTCGCCACGCTGTCGGTATGCCGGCGGTCGGGCTTCCAGCGCCGGTATGCTGGTCACCGGGAGCCCGGCCGCCGGCATACCATACTACACCCGTAAATAGGCTCCCTACAGCCCATGAATTCCAAAATCTCATACCACACTGCAAAGTATTTTTTATTTGGCTTTAAAATCAGGCATATCAGTGCCCCTAACCTTCACTAAATTAAGAATAAAGCTGGGTACACACTTTCGAGATTATTTGGCTGACCAGGAGCATTTATCCCAATCAGCTGAATGATCCTGGTACTGTGTACCCAGCTTGACCCCCTGTGACCCAGTTCACTGGGCATAATCTATGATTGTAAGGAATTGTATAGCCACAAGAAAGCAACTGTACAATTCTGTGTCATTAAAATTCAAATGAAACAGGAGGTGTCGGTAAGAGATAGACGCCTCTTGTTTGCATTTGCGAGATCTGAGAGCTGACTCTGAATACGCAGACTTGGATTAAAATTGTGGCGGGTGCTGCCCCTGCACAGCCACCCAAACATTGCAGCATCTAAATCACGCTACAACTGGTTGGGGACTGCAGGCAATAGCGCAAGACCCATTCAGCACATGTCAAGAATGGGTCTTGTGTCTATGCAGACAACCAAACATTGGGGTTTATTTACTAATATTCGTGTTTTTGCCGTTTTGAAGGGTGTTTGATCTCGAATGGTATCGGGTGCATTTTAGTGCAACTTTTTGAATCCTGATACGGTCATTCACTAAGCTGCCGAGTTTTGCACATTCGTTTTTTCCGATGTCGATGTGATTCGTAATATCAGGCAGTGTTTTACGGGAGTGATGAGTAAAACACTGCCTGACAAAACACAAGGAATCCCGGCCGGATCTGTGAGATCCGTGCAGGGCTTCATTGTGTACCTTAAAAAGTTCATTAAAGTTTTAAAAAAGTGAGAAAAAATTGCGTGGGGTCCCTCCTCCTAAGCATAACCAGCCTCGGGCTCTTTGAGCCGGTCCTGGTTGCAAAAATATGGGGGAAAAATGACAGGGGTTCCCCCATATTTAATCAACCAGCACCGGGCTCTGCGCCGGTCCAAAAATACGGGGGACAAAAAGCGTAGGGGTCCCCCGTATTTTTGAAACCAGCACCGGGCTCCACTAGCTGGGGAGATAATGCCACAGCCGGGGGACACTTTGATATCGGTCCCTGCAGCCATGCCATTAAAACCCCAACTAGTCACCCCTGGCCGGGGTACCCTGGAGGAGTGGGGACCCCTTCAATCAAGGGGTCCCCCCCTCCAGCCACCCAAGGGAACTTTGCGGTCAGCGGTGAGGTTACTTTTGGTCAACCGCTGACCGCAAAGTTCCCACCATTGGCTACAATGGAGCGCATAGGCGCTACATTGTATCTGTGCCGTGTGCTGCCTGACAGACACTACAGGAGCACACAGCCAATCAGGAGAGTGCCACGACGTGGCGCTCCCTGATTGGCTGAAGGGACCCTCTTTGACACGAGTCAGGGGGGGTCCTGGCAGTCGGGGAAAGGGGTCCCATGTGTAAACATGGGACCCCTTTCAGTGCGTGGTCGGGTTTCCGTTTTATTATTTTGCCAAGTACGTGGATTATACAAAGAACAGAAGGTACCCTGGATTATTTGAGTATAATTTTTTACACAGGTACCCCTAGGATTCTACATGGAGAAGAGGACCGAGCCTCGTGGGAACATAGGTAAGTATCTGTGTATGTTGGTGTGCATGTATGTAATAAAGTTGTACTTTCACGGTGTGTGTGTCCTGTTTTTATTGGGGTATTTTTTTAGTAGTAGTACTACAGGTACCAGCGGGCCTGGTTTTCCACCGCATGCTGGTACTTGTGGTTCTCCAAGTACCAGCTTGCGGGGGAGGCTTGCTGGGACTTGTAGTACTGCTACTAAAAACAATATTCACATTTTGTAAACAAGGCTATCAGCCCCCCATCCGCCACCCTTGGATGGGGGGACAGCCTCGGGCTTCACCCCTGGCCCTTGGGTGGCTGGAGGGGGGGACCCCTTGATTGAAGGGGTCCCCGCTCCTCCAGGGTACCCCGGCCAGGGGTGACTAGTTGGGGTTTTAATGGCACGGCCGCAGGGACCGATATCAAAGTGTCCCCCGGCTGTGGCATTATCTCCCCAGCTAGTGGAGCCCGGTGCTGGTTTCAAAAATACGGGGGACCCCTACGCTTTTTGTCCCCCGTATTTTTGGAACCAGGACCAGACGCAGAGCCCGGTGTTGGTTGATTAAATATGGGGGAACCCCGGTCATTTTTTCCCCCATATTTTTTCAACCAGGACCGTCTCAAAGAGCCCGAGGCTGGTTATGCTTAGGAGGGGGGACCCCACACAATTTTTTTTTCCAGATTTTACACTAAACAGACCCTTTCCCATAGATAACCATGCACAGATCTCACTGATCCATGCATGGTTATCCAAACTCGACTGGAAAAAGCAGGTCTATTTTTTTGCTGCTTTTTTTAACGAATCGAAAAAAAACAGACCCGCACTTGAGCACTCAGAAACTAACACCCAAATACGAATGAATAGTGAATTCCCGTATACTATGAAATAACAGCCGCGTTTGACCGATGGTCTATTCATTCGTATTTCGGAACGTTGTCATTCAAACCATTACAAATAGACCAGACACTGCCGAGATTGGTGCTTAGTGAATTCCCGGATTGGGACTTAGAAAAAAAAAACACAAATCTGCCAAACTCTGATTTTTAGTAAATACTGGCCATTGTATTTGTACGCAAACCATTGGGTTTGTGTACAAATATAAATAAGGCCCACACTGACCTAGATAATGGGTGAATAGATGTGTACTCAGCTTAATTCTGAACCACCCAACTATTTCCATAAGAACATGCAGAATTTTACCCTATTTTTCCAATCTATTAGCAAATGACAAATCACATTTATTCTGTGGTCCATTAGTTTTGCAGTTTCATAAATGAACAGTTGAGGCCTCTACAGATTGCGCTTATTGCTATTATACATTTACATGTTCTGTATGGCAGTTTATTATGTTAAGATCACTGAACACTGACGGGAGGTTGAAGGTAATTTAGGGCAGTTCCTTTTTTCTTTAAAAAAAGGAGACAGTCCTCACCTAAAGTTACAAGTTGACTTGATACAAGATATATTATTAATATTATTATTATTATTATTATTATTATTATTCTTTATTTATATGGCATCACAAGGGATTTGCAGCACCCAATTACAGAGTACATAAATAAGCAAATCAAGAAAACAGTGACTTACAGTCAGAGACGTAACTAGGGTTTTCGAAGCCCAGGGCAAGATGAAGAGTGGCGCCCCCCCCCAAAAAAAAAACCAAGAGACACACAAAAAGTATGTGCGCGTGTCGAAGGCGCGTGCAGAAAAATGGGCGTGGCTGCACACCAGAAGGGGTGTGGCCACTGAAAATGGGGCGTGCCAACATGACTATCACCTACCCCCTGTGTCGCCTCTCAGGACACCTTCATTCGATTTTTGCACAGTATGCATGCAGAGTCCCCTTTTTACGCAGTGCCAGATACACAATTGCCCCACAGTGCCAGATACACAGTGCCAGATACACAGTGCCCCACAGTGCCAGATACACAGTGCCCCACATTGCCAGATACACAGTGCCCACAGTGCCAGATACAGCGCCCCACAGTGTCAGATACAAAGCCCCTCAGTGCCAGATACATGCCCCACAGTGCCAGATACATGCCCCAAAGTGCCAGATACATGCCCCACAGTGCCAGTTACAATGCCCCACAGTGCCAGTTACAATGCCCCACAGTGCCAGTTACATGCCCCACAGTGCCAGATACATGCCCCACAGTGCCAGTTACAATGCCCCACAGTGCCAGTTACAATGCCCCACAGTCCCAGTTACATGCCCCACAGTGCCATACATGCCCCACAGTGCCAGGTACATTCCCCACAGTGCCAGATACAAAGCCCCACAGTACCAGATACATGCCCCACAGTGCCAGATACATGCCTCACAGTGCCAGATACATGCCTCACAGTGCCAGATACATGCCTCACAGTGCCAGTTACATGCCCCACAGTGCCAGTTACATGCCCCACAGTGCCAGATACATGCTCCACAGTGCCAGATATGACTCTCCCCTCCCCCCCACCGGGTTGCAGTCTGCAAAGGCCAAAGGGGAGGAGCCATTCCGTATCTGCACCTGGGACCCCACCAGCGGAGAATATTCCAGCACAGAAACCACTGTATGATGGGAGCGGCACCAGACAGTCAGAGCAGCGGAGGAGACACAAGCCAGGAAGAGCCAGTGTTTGGCAGGAAAGAAGCGCCGGGGACTCGGTGAGAGACGAGGTGAGTATGGGGGAGGAGAGGGGAGAAGTGAGCCAATGAGAGGAGAGATGAGAGGAAAGAGGAGGGCCCCTCTCATCCAGCCAGCCAGACTGCATCGTGGATGATCGGGCTTCCCCTCACAGCGGCATATTATAATGAGTCAGTTTGACTCACTGTAGTGCCGGAGGCTGCGGGGCGGGCTCCTTCATTGCGGCGTGCAATGCACCGGCTGCACTGCCGCTAGTTTCAACAATGTGATTTGCCGTGGGGCGAGTGGGCAGTGCAGGTGTCGGCGCCCCCCTCTGCTGGGGCTGCCACGGTGCCCAGGGCACGCACCCTGTTCGCCCTACCCTTGTTACGCCTCTGCTTACAGTTCAAGACAATATTGGCCAATTACAGTGTATATTAACATAGCTGTCATGCGTTCTTTGTATTGCATTATTTATGAGTTACAGTACCTACAACTTGACATCACATTTCTGTAATGTATATAACAAAATCATTATCATGTCTCACTTGTAGTATCAGTACTGGCAGCTTGTAGGAATCTTAACACACATTGCAAAAATGATTCATTTAGAAGATTGATTTACATACACTAGATGTGTCAAGACTCAAGACAAGTCATAATCAATGCCTTTCCTGTACTAAACAGTATTTGTGGCCTAAGGAATAACTTAATAATAATCATTTGCATCTGTTTCACTGTTAAAAAGAAATGCTGTAAAAATGCTATGTAAAATCCATATAAAGAGCTGCGCATGATTGGTTGGCTTCCACTATAGCAGTCTAACAGTAAGAGGCCCGGAACATTAGTGTTTCTATAATGGATGCAATGTCATACCCTCCAACATTTGAAACATAATGTACAAATCAGGAAAGGGGGCATGGCCACGGGTAAAGGGGGAATTGCCACACCCCTTTAATTAGAGATGTGCGGCAGGCAGAGGCAGAACTCTGGGAGGCAACGGAGTCATCTGCCGCCGGGCTCCTGCTCAGAAGAGGGGGCACCTCTCCTCCCATTCTGTGACACCATTGAATTAAGTTAATTGATAGCTGCCGCTGTCTTTTCAGTGGCCGACTTCCTCACTGGTCCCTGCACCTTACAAATCACACCCTCTTTATTATACACATTTTACAAGTGTCACACCCAGGATTAGAAACCACAACCTATTACACTGGAAGCAGAGACCTTACTGATGAAGCTGTTTGATCTTGTATAGGAAATATGAGAATTCTAACTATATGAAGATACTTCTCTGACAATTACACGTAACTTCATATAGTTAGCATTCTCATGCTTCCTCTACAGGAGCAAATAGCTCCATCAGTAAAGTGTCTGCTGTTAGTGTAACAGGTCATGGGTTCTAATCCTAGGTATAACTGCTAATAATTGTGTCATTTAAAATAAAAGACAATTAAATGTATAAATACAGTATATACATTTTTTTCAGAACACCACACACACACACACACACACACACACACACACACACACACACACACACACACACACACACACACACACACACACACACACACACACACATCTTGATATAGGAAATAGGGGGACACCAATATTTCTCTTGCCTCCGGGCAACTGAAACGAACTTACGCCACTGGCGGCAGGCACTTTTCGTGTTTTGTGTTTTGGTTCTGGTTCCATCCACGTGTTTTGGATCTGGACTGGCTTTGCCAAAACCACCCTTTCATGTTTTGGTTTTGGTTTTGGATCTGGATGATTTAAAAAGAACAACATAAAAACAGCTAAAATCACAGAATTTGGGGGTAATTTTGATTCTACGGTATTATTAACCTCAATATCATTCATTTCCACTCATTTCCAGTCTATTCTGAACACCTCACAATATTGTTTTTAGGCCTAAAAGTTGCACCGTGGTAGCTGTATGACTAAGCTAAGCGACACAAGTGTGCGGCACAAACACCTGGCCCATCTAGGAGTGGCACTGCAGTGGCAGACAGGATAGCAGATTTAAAAAATAGGCCCCAAACAGCACATCATGCAAAGAAGAAAAAGAGATGCAATGAGGTAGCTGTGTGACTAAGCTAAGTGACACAAGTGTGCGGCACAAACAACAAGGCACGTGCTGGAATTTGCCCAGATGCACAATATTGGTGGCAAAGGACAGCGTACGCCTAAAACACACACACACACACACACACACACACACACACACACACACACACACACACACACACACGGCAAAGCCTGTAAAATTAATTTGGATAATAATAACCCTTTCATTTGGAGCTATTATAATAATATGCAACACAGGCGAGCGTACCTCTACACCACACAGGGAAAACCCTGTAAAAATTATTTAAATAATAATATAAGTAATGTATATAAGCCTTTTATTTGGAGTAAATAGTATACAGCACAGGACACCACCATTGGACTTATGGCAGCACAAGTCGCCACCACTGGACTGATGCAGAAAAAGACAGCACCACTGGACTGGACTTATACGGCAGTACCCCCGGACATATACGGCAGTACCCCTGGAGTTTTACGGCAGTGGCAGACAGGATGGCACTTTAAAAAACTAGTCTCCAAACAGCACATGATGCAATGAAGAAAAAGAGGTGCAAGATGGAATTGTCCTTGGGCCCTCCCACCCACCCTTATGTTGTATAAACAGGACATGCACACTTTAACAAACCAATCATTTCAGTGTCAGGGTCTGCTACAAGACTGTGGCTGAAATGACTGGTTTGTTTGGGCCCCCACCAAAAAAGAAGCAATCAATCTCTCCTTGCACAAACTGTCTCTAGAGAGGCAAGATGTCGACATCATCCTCATCCTCCAATTCCTCACCCCTTTAAGTGTGTACATCCTCCTCCTCACAGAGTATTAATTCATCCCTACTGGAATCCACCATCACAGGTACCTGTGTACTTTCTGGAGGCAATTGCTGGTAAAGGTCTTCCCGGAGGAATTTATAATTAATTTTGATGAACATCATCTTCTCTACATTTTGTGGAAGTAACCTCCTACGCCGATCGCTGACAAGGTTACCGGCTGCACTAAACACGCTTTCAGAGTACACACTTTTTCCTGCCTACGGGCTGTCTGACATGCCTACTTGGATGCTGTCATTCATATAATCCTCCACCATTCTTTCAATGGTGACAGAATCATATGCAGTGACAGTAGACATATCAGTAATCGTTGGCAGGTCCTTCAGTCTGGACCAGATGTCAGCACTCGCTCCTGACTGCCCTGCATCATCCCCAGAGGGTGGGCTAGGAAATCTTATCCTTTTCCTCGCAGCCGCAGTTGCAGGAGAAAATGAAGGAGGAGCTGTTGACGGGTCGCGTTCCGCTTGAGTTGACAATTTTCTCACCAGCAGGTATTTGAACCTCTGCAGACTTGTGTCTGCTGGAAAGAGAGATACAACGTAGGCTTTAAATCCAGGATCGAGCACCGTGGCCAAAATGTAGTGCTCTGATTTCAACAGATTGACCACCCTTGAATCCTGGCAAAGCAAATGAAGGGCTCCATCCACAAGTCCCACATACTTTGCGTAATCGCTCCATCTTAGCTCCTCCTTCAATTTCTCCAGCTGTTTCTGCAAAAGCCTGATGAGGGGAATGACCTGACTCAAGCTGGCAGTGTCTGAACTGACTTCACATGTGGCAAGTTCGAAGGGTTGGAGAACCTTGCACAAGATGGAAATCATTCTCCACTGCGCTTGAGTCAGGTGCATTCCCCCTCCTTTGCCTATATCATAGGCAAATGTATAGACTTGTATGGCCTTTTGCTGCTCCTCCATCCTCTGAAGCATATGGAGTGTTGAATTCTACCTTGCTACCACCTCTTGCTTCAGGTGATGGTAGGGCAGGTTCAGCAGTGTTTGATGGGGTTCCAGTCTTCGGCACATGGTGGCTGAATGCCGAAAGTGGCCCACAAATTTTCGGGCTACCGACAGCCTCTCCTGCATGCTCCTGTCATTTTTCAAAAAATTCTGCACCACCAAATTAATTGTATATGCAAAACATGGGACGTGCTGGAATTTGCCCACATGTAATGCATGCACAATATTGTTGGCGTTGTCCGATATCACAAATCCCCAGGAGAGTCTAATTGGGTAAGCCATTGTGCGATGATGTCCCTTAGTTTCCGTAATAGGTTGTCAGCAGTGTGCCTCTTACGAAAAGTTGTGATACATAACGTAGCCTGCCTAGGAACGAGTTAACGTTTGTGAGATGCTGCTGTTGTTGTTGCTGCAGGAGGCAATACATCTACCCAGTGGGTTGTCACAGTCATATAGTCCTTAGTCTGCCCTGTCGAAGTTGAAAATATTGCAGCCATACCCACCAAGTACAAACACCACACAGATGGCCTCCGTGCGCATACTTGTTCTGCCGTGCGTGCACATACTCCCAGGTTGCGTATGACCGCTCACGCGGTGGTGCGTATTAGCACATGGTATGAGTAATTACGGTAGCATATGTATTTGCATGGAAAAGCCACAAAGACACATTTCATATATAATTCACATAGTGCACGATTTACACATAGCCTACATGCACCACCCCAGCGAGTTACACTTGCTTAAAAGGTACAGTAACAAAGGAATTCACCTTTACAGGATATGAGGGGACAGAATTAGGTTAGGAGGTGGTGTTTGGTATCCAGTTGTACAGTATTTTAAGAGCAATATTCCGGTTGCAGTTTGCAGAAGACAGCACGCTCCTGCGCATAGATATGCGCAGGAACAGAATATTAATATTTCACAGTATTTACTGTACTTTGAAATTCGGCGGGAACCCAGTGGAGACCACCTGCAAGTGCACCTGAGCCAGGCATCGCCCACCTATTCAAACCGACCTATGACCCCTCCTGTACTGTAAATGACCAGCCCTGTGACCTATGGGTGAAGAGATTACAGTTTCTATTGTATCATGAACTGGACAAATGTATAAAAAGTTAAGCTGCCTGGCTGGCCACACATTCTCTGAAAGTCATCTATCTTGATTGATCGAGGACCGGGACCGGGTGGTGCTTGCGAACAAACGTATGTATCATTGATTGTAGCCTGTATCTCTTATTGTGAATTGTATTACTATTGTAACCCCCTGCTAGTAAATAACTGTTGGTGGGTCGGATCCAGTGGTTAAAGTGGGCCGGAATGGGGCGGAACTGCGTTCCGTCACCTCTAATTGCAGGCGGAACCAGTTCCGCCTCCTCCCGGCCATGGCATCAGGTCCCTGCTCCATTGTAAAGGTGGCAGCAGCCGCCAGCCAATCCCGGCTCGCGGACCGGCTGCAGCACCAATCAAAAGAAGGGGAGGCTCTTTTAAAATCTGGCGTGAGCCAATCACGGCTCCCGGACCGCCATCCAATGAGAAGCTGCCAAGTGTCAGCTTCTCATTAGCTGGCGGTCCGGGAGCCGTGAATGGCGCACAATCGGCACCAGATTCAAAGTGCTCTCTCCCCCCCCTCCGCCAGAGAGCTTACAGTGCCCAATCTCCCCCGTTGCCTCAGCCGCCGGAGTGTGAGCCGCAGTCTGTAACGCCCAAACCCCCCCCCCGCAGCCACCGGAGTGTGAGCCGCAGGCTGTAACGCCCAATCCCCCCCGCAGCCGCTGGAGTGTGAGCTGCGGGCTTTAACACCCGATCCCCCCGCAGCCACTGGAGTGTGAGACGCGGGCTGGAACGCCCGATCCCCCCCCCCCCCTGCAGCCACCGGAGTGTGAGCTGAAACACCCAAACCCCCCCCCCCCCCGCAACCACCGGAGTGTGAGCTGCGGGCTTTAAAACCCCATCCCCCCTGCAGCCACTGGAGTGTGATACGCGGACTGGAACGCCCGATCCCCCCCCCTGCAGCCGCCGGAGTGTGAGCTGAAACACCCGATCCCCCCCTCCCCCCCCTCCGCAGCCACCGGAGTGTGAGCTGCGAGCTTTAACGTCCGATCCCCCCCGCAGCCGCTGGAGTGTGAGCCGCGGGCTGTAATGTCCAATCCCCCCCCAGCGCGCAGCCGCCGAGTGTGAGCTGAAACGCCCGATCCCCCCTGCAGCTGCTGGAGTGTGAGCCGCGGGCTGTAACGCCTGATCCCCCCCCACGCAGCTGCCGGAGTGTGAGCTGAAACACCTGATCCCCCCCTGCAGCCACTTGAGTGTGAGCCGCGGGCTGTACCGCCCGCTCCCACCGCGCAGCCGCCGGAGTGTGAGCTGAAACGCCCGATCCCCCCCGTGCGCAGCCGCCGGAGTGTGAGTCGCGGGCTTTAATGCCCGATCCCCGCCGCAGCCGCCGGAGTTTACTGTGAGGCTGAGTGGCGGGCATTCTGCAGGAGACTCACGGTTCACTGTGGAGGGATGAGAGGGGAGGGGCGGGGGACGGACGGTACTGTAATGGTGGTGCAGAGGCTGTGCTGTGTGACACAGAGGTGCAGCAGTTCTGGGGGACACAGAGGGAGGTGCTGAATGCTTAGTGACACTGGGGGGGTGCTGGATGCTGTGTGACAGAGGGGGTGTAGTGATGGGGCAAATGGGGGTGCTGGATGTTCTGTCTCTTTTACTGTGTTATGGGGGACTCTGCTTGCCGTACTGTGTAAAATGGGGCTCTGCCTGCTGTACTGTGTAAAAGGGGGCTCTGTTTCTCTTACTGTGTATAAGGGGGACTATGCCTGCCGTACTGTGTAAAAGGGGCTCTGTCTCTCTCACTTTGTATAATGGGGACTCTGCCTGCCGTACTGTGTAAAATGGGGCTCTGCCTGCCGTACTGTGTAAAATGGGGCTCTGCCTGCTGTACTGTGTAAAAGGGGGCTCTGTCTCTCTTACTGTGTATAAGGGGGACTTTGCCTGCCGTACTGTGTAAAAGGCGGCTCTGCCTGCTGTACTGTGTAAAAGGGGGCTCTACCTGGCATAACGCATGATAGGGGCTCTACCTGGTGTAATGTGTGTAAGTGGTGCTACTGTGCGGCGTAATTTGAATAATGGAGATTACTGTGCAGCATAATATGAATTGGTATTATTTTGTGACCACGCCCCTTTCCCCTAAATTTTTGTCACTAATCCTATTTCAAATATATGGGGGGGGGGGGCATATACTGCTATATTGTGAACCAAATCTAAAATTAGGAGGGGGAGGATACTGCTGTGGGCATTGTGTGTGTAAGAGTGGCTCTGCTATTGTGGGCATTGTGTGTGTAAAGGGCACTAGTATGTGGGGCGGACAGTGTGAATAAGATTGTGCTTCTGTGAAGCATTATTTTGAATTGGTGATACTTTTGTGTGGCCACGCCCCTTCCTTGTGAGACCACACCCCTTTATGCGGTGCGTGTGCCTTCGGCACGCACTAAGCAGAAGGGATTGCGGGCGAGGTGAGTTCCCCCACCTCTCCAGGACCACTTTAAGCCCTGGTCGGATCCCAACATATTTAAATACAATTGGTGTTGTGTCCCTTTTCCTGCTAAGGTTTAAGGTGTATTTCAGCCGCACATGTAGCTGCATTGTGCTTACAGCGTATCGGTGTGTGTGTACGCAAAGTGTGTACTTTGTATGTACGTTGCGGCGTGTGTACGCAAAGTGCTTACACGGTACGGGCCTGTGTACGCTAACTGGGTAAAAAGTACGTAGGTTAAGGATTACATACAGCAGCCGCAGCGGCTAAGGTTTTAGTGTAAAAGGTATAGCTTTTCCAGAGCCGTCTTAACAGCAATGTGGGCCCCTGGACACAGCAATGCACTGGGGTCCCATCCTCCAGGGAAGGGGGTGCTATCAGCAGCAGCTTTGATGTCCCGCGGGCGATAGGGGGTGTACTATCTTCCGCCCAGCATATAGGATTTCTGCTAATTACTCCTTTACTGCATGGGGTGGTAGGGAGAACACTAAACTGTAGAAGGTGGCATTGGGCTGAATGAAGGGGCCCCGGTACATGACTTCCAAGGTGGTATGGGGTGTTTAATATGTAACGGAGGGGTTGATAGTGGAGTGGGCTTAATATTCATCATTTTCTGTTGAGAGAGCAGCTTGCATGACGGCAGATATCTCAAGTTCCTGGAAAAAGATTTCTTAGCTTTGAATGGGATAAAAAATTAGCGTGTCTCACCTGTCAGGAGGTACTGGGGACTTGGGGATCAGAGCAGGGCCGTCTTAACAGCAGTGTAGGCCCTTGGGCACAGCAATGCACTGGGCCCCCTACCCATACTCCAGCGGGAGGGGTTGGGGGTGCTATCAGCGCAGCTTTGATGTCCCGTGGGCGGTAGGGGGTGGTCTATCTTCTGCTCAGCATGTAGGACCTGTAACAGTAATTTCTGCTAATTGCTCCTCTACTGCACAGATGGGGCTAAACTGTAGAAGGGGGCATTGGGCTGAATGAAGGGGCCCCGGTATATGACTTCCAGGGTGGTATGGGGTGTTTACTACACAGGGGAGGGGTGGATAGTGGAGTGGGCTTAATATTAATAATTTTCTGATGGGAGGGCAGCTTGCTTGACTGCAAATATCTCAAGTTCCTGAAAATATATTTCTTAGCTTTGAATGGGATAAAAAGACTAGAGAGTCCCCCCCTTTCAGGATGCTGGGGACTTGGGGATCAGAGTTCAGGAACCAGAGCAATTCACCAACGAAAATCTAAAACTGCATATTATGCGTCTGGAGCTGGAGCAGGGAGCAGCTGCTGGAAGGCTGATATCTCTGGTTCTGGGCATAGTAGAGAGAAGCTGCCAGTGTCCACCTAAAGGGGAGATTCACAGCTTTTGGTTTATACCCTCAGAAATACTCTAAGTCAGACAGAACCCGAGATATCTGGCTGGGAAGAGCAATTATCAGGCTTGGATGGGGACCATTGCTTTCAAGTCAGATATCTCCGGTTCCCCAGGGCCGATTTTCAAAAATCTGGTACCCCTGGAAAGAGGTGACCCTCAGATATCAGCCAAGGGCCCTTATACTCCTGGGGCCCTTGGGCAAGAGCCCATTGAGCCCATAAGAAAAGACGGCCCTGGATCAGAGTTCAGAAGTCATTTGAAAAACTGATTATTAGACATTTAAAGGGCTTTATACCGGCCACCCTTGATCAGTTCCAATTTGCATATAGGGCAAATAGATCTACCGATGATGCAGCCCTTACTTTATTTCACCATGTGCTTACTCATCTGGAAAATAAGGATTCTTCAGTGAGAATTTTATTCGTTGACTATAGTTCGGCGTTTAACACCGTTGTTCCCATTTCTCTAATTAACAAATTGACCCAGTTAGGTGTGGACAGTTTTGTCTGCAGATGGATCTTTGACTTCTTAACCAATAGGCCTCAGGCAGTCAAGATCAACAATAAAATTACAAACGAGGTAACGATTAGCACAGGCATGCCACAGGGATGTGTGCTGAGTCCGTTACTTTACTCCTTGTTCACCCACGATTGTGTTTCTAAATCAGACAAGGTGCACATACTTAAATTTGCGGATGACATTGCCATTATAGGGCTTATTAGTGGGAATGACGACTCAGAATTCATATTTGAAGTAAGTAGGCTAGAGAAATGGAGCCAGGATAATCATCTAATTCATAACGTTACAAAGACAAAAGAGATGATCTTGGACTTTAGGACAACCCATAGGTACACTTACAGTCCTTTGGTTCTGGACAAGCAAGAGGTCGAGACAGTGATATCCTTCAAATTTTTGGGTATGATTATATCGAATGATTTGTCATGGTATTGCCATATTGACAATGCCATAAAGAAAGCTCAACAACGGTTATATTTTTTAAGGAAACTGCATTCTGCAGGAATATCTGAGCCAATTTTAGTCAACTTTTACTCTTGTACTATTGAGAGTGTGCTTACTTACGGTATTTCTGTTTGGTATGGAAATTGTAATGTAGCAGAGCGTAAATCGCTCGATAGAATTGTTAAAACTGCCGGAAGAATAGTCGGTTTATCATTGCCAAATATCCAGACCATTTATGAAAAGAGGCTCCTTAATAAGGCCAGGAGTATACTGAGTGATGAAACTCATCCCAATCACAGGGTATTTACCCTGCATCCTTCTAAATTACGTTATAGGTCTTTGTTGTGTAAGACTAGTAGACTGAAATGTATTTTTTTTCCTAAAGCAATTAGTATGTGTCAAAGTCGGAAAAATATCATGCTACACGTTGCCATATATTCACTTCATGCGCTTGCCCGCTGCACGTGCACATTCTCTCCCGTGCGTGCGGATACTCGCAGCTCCGTGATGGCGTCTTCTCGGCCATGCGCTCGAGCGCGTGGTATATGCATTTACGGTAGAGTTTGTGTGCGTCTAGCGGGCGACTCAATAGTTAAATAATAAAACCATATAGTATGTTTTATAGATAATGTTCCCCTTAATAATGACTGTAAGTTTGTTTAATGTAACTGGTCGCTGGACAGAGGAATTCCTCATTGCATGATATGAAGGGTCAGACAGGGTTTGAGCAGTGGTGTTTGGTACCTAACTAAAGAACATTTTATTAGGAACAATCCGGTGCTGGTTGGGTAAAGATTAATCGCTCCTGCGTATAGTTATGGCCATTAGTAGTTTCTGGACATTTCCTATATTTGCAGTTCATTGTCCATGCGGCGGGAATTCTGAGATTCCCTCCCACCTGAGCAGTTTGATATAGTCACAGCCCACCTGTTCAAACTAACCTATGACCTTTTGTTATAATGCGAGGAGACATTCCTGTGTCCAATGAACAATAAGATTGTAGGGCCCTTTGTAGTACACTGTATGTTGTGTATATAAGGGTCACTGTCCCCAGACCGGCCAGTACTCTCTCTCTTCAACATTTATCTCTGATAATTGGAGG